>NW_015114723.1:85354-90171 GCF_001443285.1 Poecilia latipinna | reverse complement strand
TATATATATATATATATATATATATATATATATTTTTTTTTTTTTTTAAATAAGGTGATCTAGTATTGTCAAAGTGTACTTGGTGAAATGACATGATCTAAGGATTGTAAAATAATTAAACTTGAGACAAAACTTAAACAACTAAATTTGGTTTTAAACAAGTACATTTGGATGACAAGTTTAGACTGTTTTCCTAAAATTGTGTTTGGCAAGTTGCAGAATTTAAAACTCATTTTGGCAGATAAAAAAACTATGTTAAAAAAAATTGAACTCAAGTTTTGGAAACAGGAAAAAACAGGAAGGCTGCTTACTGATTGCCATGCTCAGAACATTTGAGCTAGAACAGCTAATTTATAAGTAACTGGTTTACTTGAATTAAACCATAATGAATGATTATTGGATACATCTGTTTATCACCATTCTGTGATTTTGAAGTGACAGATCACCATCTCCAACCCTTCACCGTCTCACCCAAACCCAGAAATGTTGGAGTCATTGTCGCTTCCTGAATAGTATTTCTCAAATAAATAGGGTTGCAGTCCTTCATTAGGACCAGCTCCCTCTTCTTCATCAGTCTATCTAGTGTCTTTCTCCAAAACTGCAGATAATTTCCTTGGACATTTGCTAAAATTTCTCAGAACTTCCTCTGCTTCTGTGTAATCAGCATTAGTTATTTACGTTTTGGGTTACCCTGTATGTCACACCGGTGACATATAGAGGGTAACCTCAGAAGAAAATTGCAACAAAGCAATGCAATGTAATTTATAGTAGTCTGTGAGAAATGTATATATTAAAAGCTTTTGTGTAGCAGTGAATCTTTTTCGTGATGTCTTGGTTTTTATCTTGTCATGGACTATTATAGTTAGTAATGCAAGTAAAGAAAATATCCTAGATGTAGTTAAATTATTTATGATTACTTTTCCAAACATAGTTAATATTGTATTCTTCCATGACAATTGTATAATGTTTTTCTTATGATTTATTTGGACTGGCAGGTAAATATCTATCGGCTGGTGACAAAAGGCTCAGTGGAGGAAGATATCATTGAGAGGGCAAAAAAGAAAATGGTTTTAGACCACCTCGTCATTCAAAGAATGGACACTACAGGAAAAACCGTCTTGCATACTGGATCTGCACCTTCTAGGCAAGCAACACAGGCCATACTCTGCTGCTTTCCTTTTTCCTGGCTGCTCTGACAACACTTTTATAACACTAATTAAAATTTGTGTTACAAAAGTAACAATAATCACTACATCTAATGTCAGTGTTTCTGGTACACAGCTCAGCACCTTTTAGCAAAGAGGAGCTCTCTGCAATTCTGAAGTTTGGTGCTGAAGAACTTTTTAAAGAGCCGGAAGGTGAAGAGCAAGAGCCTCAGGTATGTTGTACAACAATTGCATTACTGCAAAAGTGGTCATGGTCGTGGAACTTTCATGAAACAGTTTTTCTACCTTTGCTGTGACATTTACCTTCAACAATTCAACTGTAAAACAGTTATTGGCATGGACAGATTAGCCCCAGACACCAGACAACATTCTTAAAATGTTCCATTTAGAAATCTGGGTGTTTAAATTGACCCAAGGAAGATAAGTGCTGCATTAAAGGTGGAAACTTTAAATTATATTTCACGGTCAGTGTTTTTTATATCACAAAAACCTGGTTGAACATAGGTGCGTATATTTTTTTAAGAACAGTTTATTTAATATTACTGAAATTATCTGTGGTGTGGGCAAAAAATACATAGAAATTTGATGTATTTTTTTTTTAAAAAGTATACATTTTCACATTTTTGCTTTGAGATAATATTTAATTACTTTATACAGTAAAAATGTGGGTGAGAATAATAGTGATACAATATTGAATTCAGTAAAATAAGTATTTTGAAATTAGAGATGGGAATTGATACAAATTTAGCAATATTGATTCCATTACCCATCTCACTTAACAATTCGATTCCTCATTAATTCTGTTGTTGATTCTCATTGAGTTAGAAAATAAACAATTTAATAAAAAAAATGCACCATGTTCCGTTTGATTCAGACAAGCTGGCTTAAAAAATAAGAATCCATCTGTCAAAAGAAATGCAACTTTTCACACAACAGTTTTTGTGCAGAGAAATTTGCATTTCTTTCAAGACACAGAGTGTCTCCAGGTTTTGAAAACATCATCTCAGATGTTACTTAATGCCAGAGGTGAAAATAAGTATTTTCACCTCTGGCATTTTTCTCTTCCCTGTCTTGATGGAGGTAGCTAAAACTGTGTGAGAGTTTAACCTCTAAGCCAGCATCACTCTGGCAGCCGTCATCAACTACAGTCGTAATCCATAAATTTGAATATTAATGAAAAGTTAATGTATTTCAGTTACTCAGCTCACAAGTTAAACAGATTACATAGATTAACTCCCCACAGAGCCATGTTTTAAAGCTTTTATTTATGTTGAGTTCTTGCTTAAAGCTAATGTAAACATAAAATTGTATGTATTGGTCTGATGGAATATTACATTAAATCAAGAAAAAATATTCTAAATTCTGAAATGTGGGTCTAATGAAAGATGTGCTTCATACCTGCTCAAAGGCATTTTTTGTGAAATGTAAACATACTTTGGAGCACTTCTGCCACAACGCCATCTTGGACATGTTTTAAATCAAAATACAGAGCATGTACAATACGTCATCATGCAAATACATCTCACGTTATTGGAAATTGCCATTAGCCAGGAAGATGAACTATTCTAAGGAACTGAATACCTACTTGAAATGGAAAATAAGCATAGAAAAAATATCTATGATTCAAGCCAGTGAGCTAAAATTAATAGCAATAAAGAAAGTGGCACAAGAGCCAAACATAAAGGTGAAATTAATGTTATTGCTCTGATTATTTTGTTGGGAATGTTGGCACTTGTGCTGGTCAGGAAATGGACATTGATGAGATCCTGAAGAGAGCTGAGACCAGGGAAAATGACCCTGGGCCGTCCACTGTTGGAGAGGAATTGCTGTCTCAGTTCAAGGTCAGAGAACTTTTATGACTGTTAGTCAACTATCCAATTTCTGAACACTTAATATTTATTTGTTTGGTCTTAATTGTATAGGTTGCTAACTTCTCAATGATGGAAGATGAAGATATTGATATTGATTCTGAGCGAAGTCAACGGAGCTGGGATGACATCATACCTGAAGAACAGAGGAGGAGAATGGAGGAAGAGGAAAGACAGAAGGAGCTTGAGGAAATTTACATGTTGCCACGCATGAGGAATTGTGCTAAACAGGTGCATACCACTCATGATATTATGAATTATATAAATAATATTATGAACGAGGAATATTCACTTCAAGGCAAAATATTCCATGCAGGCTGCAGGCTGAAAGAATTAGTTTAAGTTTGCTGAATAAATTGCATGCTTTGTCACTGCTACATTTTGGTGCATAACATGTGTAAAAAGTGTGAGAATTGAAAAGCTGTTTGGAGAGGAGCAGAATTTTCAGAAAGTTTGTTTCACACTCTAACACTACTAGAATTCCATCATGATCCCAGCACATCATCACACTATTGCACAACCAACACAATTATGTCTGAATACTTTGGGTCTAAAACCCAGAAAATGTGTCACAGGTTATATTTGCTGCATTTTCCACAAAATGTGTGGGCAAAACGGGACTGAGTGGGACAGGTTAGCACAGGTTAGCACAGCCAGACAGCTGATATTTATACAATAAACACAAAATGAAAAACATCATGGTTAATGATGTTTAATTTTGTGCCAAGTTATTTAAAAATAATAATAATAATAATAATTTCAACACATGAGACCAGAAAATCATCACTGACTCAAAAGGATACTGAAGATAAAACAAATGGGAAAAAATCCCCCCACATTGCAATGGTACCAAACACTAGTAAAGTGTATTTAAACCCTTGACTTTGAAGAAAGTAATAAAAATTGCCTTAAAGTTCTTTTCCCCATTATTTTGGCATTTAGCAAATAATTTTAAAAAAAGGTAATCCTAATTGACCTAAAATGGAAAATGTTTATTCTGATTTCTGTTGGGGGACGTATATTTTATTGGGATTTTTTTGTTTTGTTTTAGTCATATTCTTGCTTTTAGCATTGTGAGTTCTATTTGAACAACTGAGTATTTATTTTTTTTCTGGTTTGTGTTGGCAGATAAGTTTCAATTCTGATAGACGGCAGAGCAGGAATAGAAGATATTCTGGCTCTGACAGTGACTCCACTTCCGACCGAAAGAGACCAAAGAAACGGGGAAGACCTCGAACCATTCCACGGGAAAATATCAAAGGTTTTACAGATGCTGAGATCCGCAGGTGAAGCTCAGATGCATTGCTCTTCCTCATTTTGCTTCAGTGTGGTCTTATATTTAAACTGACTTATGTATGGACTCCTGCCAGGTTTGTCAAGAGTTACAAAAAATTTGGAGGACCACTCGAAAGGTAAGCTGTACTAGTGACTGATTTTTGTAAAGGCTCTCACTAACCCTAATTAAAGATGTATATAGCCTAATTTAACATCTGCTTTTTAACTCAGGTTGGATGCCATTGCTCGTGATGCTGAACTTGTGGATAAATCTGAACATGACTTGAAACGCTTGGCAGAGACTGTTCATAATGGATGTGTACGAACACTACGTGAAAACCCATGTGGGCCAGAGAAAACATCAGGTAGTCCTTTTTTTCTTATGAAAAATTAGGAAGATAAAAAAATACTACATTTCTTTTTTTTTTTTTTTTTTTTTTTTTAAAAAAAAATTTTTTTTGGATTTTTACAATTTTGAAAAAAAACTTTAAAATTTTTCAAAAAATTA
>NW_015114723.1:74165-82232 GCF_001443285.1 Poecilia latipinna | reverse complement strand
AAAATTGAGTGGTCCTTTTTTTTTTATTAAAAAAAAGGAAAAAAAAAAAATTCTTATTTTTTTTTTTTTTTTTTTTTTTTTTTTTTTTTTCAAAAAATATCTTTATTGGAATTTTAGCACTTTAGACAAACAGCTTGAACATTCTGCAAAGTATGAAAGCAGCAATACTGTTCAGGTCAAAATAGAATACAAACAAAAAGAAAAACAAACAAAACAAAATGCCTCTCACGATCCTGGTTCTAATGCAGTCCATCACATATTTCACATATCATCTTTATATTGAGATATTAAGTTCAACAGTGTATGTCCTCTAATAGAATTGTCTTTGAGAACTGCAGTGACATGTTCTTCGGTCACTTGTACCGTCATCCGAGCTGTTCAGATCCTTGACATACATAATGAAGGGATTCCAGATGAACTCAAACAGATCCTGTTTGCCCTTTAATACATATGTAATATTTTCCAGAGGGAGGGCAGATGACATCAGCTGCAGCCATTGGTTTACAGTCAATCCATGAATCTTTTTCCAGAACAATGATATACATCTTTTCGCATTGAGCAAACTTAAGTTTATAAAGGTTCGTTCATTTTTAGTATAATTATGTTTTTCAGGGTACAGTCCAAACATAAACAGCTTTGGATCCAAAATTATTTGTTTGGAAATTATTTTCTCAATTACATCTTTTACCTCTTTCCAAAAGAGTACAACTTTCCTACAATACCACATACAGTGAACCAGAGTTCCTCTGTCTTCTGTACATTTTGAACTTGCATCAGGTATCTCCGTGTTATATCTATTGAGGTCCACTGGTGTTATGTAAACCCGCATTTACCATTTGAATTGGATCATTTTAAGAGCTATATTGATAGAGCTAGTGTGGGCCAATTTGCTTGCTGTTTGCCAATCTTCCTCAGATAACTCTAGCAGTAAATCTTTCTTCCAAGACTTAAGTCTGTCATGAGGTTCTTCAGATGTGACATCTTTGAGTGATAAAATTCTGATATACCTTTCTTCAAACTGTCCTTTGTTAACATTTTTTCTGAAGTTGACTTGGCAGGTTTTGTCAGCTCATTATTTTAACTCGTTCTTATGAAGTCTCTGAGTTGAAGATATTTAAAGCAGTGTTTTTTATCTAGGTGGAATTTATGTTGCAGATCCTGAAAGCACATTAGTATCTCTGAGTCTGGTACATAAAGATTCTGAATCATTTGGAGTCCTTTGTCTTTCCATGCTTTAAATGTTGAATCAGCTCTACCAGGTACAAAGAATTGGTTACCCCACACTAGACTGAACAGAGACAAACAATTTGGCTCATTTAAAAGTTTTTTACCTCTCCACATACTCATCATATTTTTAAGAAATTGATTTTTAGTATGTTTCAGAAGTTTTAATATTGAATTTGAATATAAATATGAAGGGAGAGTCAATTTTAAATCCTGAGTCTCCATGTCGGTCCAATGTGGAGAATGATTACTATAATAAAACATCATAGACCTCAACTGCACAGCATAGTAATACAAGTGAAAATGTGGGCACTTCAAGCCTCCATGGTCATAAGGGAGGTACAGTAAGGACAAACGGAGTCTATTCATGACTTGTTTGACTTTTTGGAGTCGTTGAAGACCTCTGCAGTTCCATGAAATAAAATAAAATTTTACGGTTTGAGGCATACATTAACAAAAGTAGTGGATTGCTTAATATTATAGAAATGTGAGACACAACAAAACCAGATGTTAGAACACACATCCAACACACAAAACGTAAACATCTCCCTTCTTCCAAGTTCCTTCCCCAAACTGGGAGAGTCCCACCCACATCCATTGTCTCCTGTTATTGCCAGGAACCAATCCACAACTAGTGAAGATCAGTGGAACCACTCTTGACTTATTCTGCAAAAAATACCCCCGTTACTGCTAAACATTTTTCACCCCTGTCCACTACTATTGAGTAACATTTTAAAGAACAATTTCACACTTAAGTGATTATTGCTACAAAATTTAGGAACATAGATATGCAACATATTTAGGAACATAAATATATAACAAACCGAATCAAATGCACTGCAATGCAAAAAGAAATTTGCGTTCTGCATGAGTAAGCGCAAACTGTAGAATGTCAAATAATGAATTTCAGTTATTTGTGTACTATACTTTACATGCCATCTGAGGCATCATTTTTTACTTAGCGCTCTGCGTGTCCTGAGCTCTCTTGGATTTTCTTGAGAAACTCACTTGCTTCCCCAGGTCTTTTGAATGCCAGTGTTTTGTTTTCATAAGTCACTAGAAGCGTTGCAGGGTGAGTTGCTCCATTGCGAATGCCCAGTTTACGCAGCTCCTCCCGGATTGGATCGAACTTTTTTCTCAGCTGGTGAAGCCCGGTGGCCAGGTCGGGGTAGAAGTGGACCCGTTGTTCTTTGTAGAAGACGTCCTTATTTTCTCGTGCGGCTCGAATGGCAGCTTGCTTTTCTCGGTAGTTGAGGAACTTCATTATCAGGGTTCTCGGTCAGGAACCGCTGTCCGCTCTCGGCCTAAATACGGTGGAAATACGGTCCTCTGCTCGCGACATACGTTCATTATAGTCATTCATTTCCTGTTTCATATCTTGTAGTGTCACCATCAGACCATCAAGCCTCGAGGCTTGATGGTTCCAGTGCGGCCAGGATTTGATCACTTACTATTTTATGACTCGCTTTTTCCTTCTTGCGCAGCCATCTTTTTGTTAGCTTTGCGAGCTTCTCCACAGAAGTTGAGGTCGAACAGCTTCGTTTCCTTACTTTTCCCTTTGCGTTGTTTAGTCGAACGAGGCATTATACATCAAATTGTCCTTTTTCTGCATAAATCTTTGGTGAACAGCAGTTTTTTTCCCCTTATTAGAGCAGCAAACAGCAGAGCAAAGCTCGGTACGTCTTCTTACGTGGCCGCCATAACTGTAAGTCTAAATTTCTTTTAATAGAGTTTTTTGGTGATTTTTATTACAACTCATTACAATAATGGTAAATGTGACTGGCTACAGAAAATCCAAAAATACATCTACTTCGGGGCGTTTTGAGTTATTTACATATTCTGAAAGTGTAGATTCCAAGTTTTCAAAAATGATATCAAACAGGAAAATAAAAAATAAATAAAGAGGTTATGGCCATTTGAATGTTGGCACTCTGGAATCCAAATTCCTGAGAAGATGGCTCTCAAAGTTTCTCCCAAACCTGTTGAGCAATCTGGGTGTTAACGAATGTTAAATTACTTGGCATTAATCCCACCTGACTGTCAACAATTTTGAATTTTAGTGTAGTGGAGTAGAGAAACAGAGCCTGTAACTTGGTTATGGCAACACCAAAAAAAGTCTGTCACACCATTATCCTCTTCTGTGCAGTGGCTTCCCACCTATTTTCGAACATTTGGAAAACATCCCACATATGTCATAAACATTCAGTGAATGCTTGCAGACACTGTTGACTTGTTTAATGACAGTAAAGATTAAAGATTACCAAGGCAGAAGTAATGATAAAAACTTTATTTTGCTATACATTTATGCATCTAAAAGACAATATCAGTAAAGCTTCCATTAGAAAAATTTAAATGGGAAAAAGCATCAATTTTTAATGCTTTGGGAAAAGACATTAACAATTAAAAAAAAATTCAAGGAGATGTCAGATTTAATATTTTGATATTTTAAGGTAACAGATGGACAAAGTATAGTTACTTGCAAAATTTTGTATTTTAAAGACTTAAATTGAATAGCAAAATCAAATAAATAATGTATATGTATGTTAGAAAAATAGTGAAATCCATTGAAATTGACACCTTGATGCTGTGTGTAATACTACTGATTATTAGCAGCATTTCACTGTTCTATAAAAAGAAATCTCTACATATTACTAACATATTCAGCCTGCTCAATTTAGGCTTCACACTGAGGCCTTGGAGACGTGAGCTGGGAGGAATTTCACATGCCATGATGTCGACCTGGCAGCATGATGGCATGGTTTCAGCTTAGCTCTTAATAAATTCCAGAACTCTTGTTGATGTTTTCACAGTTGATATATATGTATACTGAACAAAAATTTAAACGCCCCATGTGAAATATTGTTGCCATGTGTAGTTAACAACTGTAAATGAGCATTTGATGACATTTTATTTTTACAAAAGTAATATTTCTATTGATATGTGTATCATTTTTAATCCAACCTGCTGTCAGTGAGCATTACTCAGTGAGTTTTTTTTTTACTCAGTGCATGGGTGGGGCATGTCCAGTGGGTGATCAGACAAAATGAGCAACAACTGGACAATCCTTGGACTTGGGTCAACAAAAGGTCACTTCAAAATGTCAAATTTTATCACAAGTCATTATATCGCAAATCACTAGCGGAACAAGTCAGCGTCGGGCTGGGGGGCGGGGCCAATGACCGGGGCCCTCACGTGTATCACCTGCGCTGCTGGAAACGTTTGGGGTTGGGCCAGGAAGCACATTGGCTAAACCATGAGTGAAACAGTCACTGGGACTGACTACTATATATTCCATCGAGGGACAGTAACTTTAACATTCTGAACAGGCGAGGGCGCACTTTAGGCCCTAAGATACAGATGCGTCACAAAAACAAACATTTTACTTTTGTGAAAATTTTCACTCACGATAATGACTAATGTGAGCCCTGAGCTTGTTTCTCTGTAATTAGACGGTCCCTTCTGGGAGTGATGGGAGACAATGAAACCTGAAGTGTTGCTTATCCACAGCATTCTTGGTCTCAACGTGGCGAAGCAGTTTGAAGCTTCATTGCCTCATTAGCAGCCGGTTGCCGCATTTTACGCAGAGCGGGCTTGTAATGTTTGACTCACCTACCAATCCAGGATAAACCATCCTCCTGTCTCTTCTCTGGGCCTTTTCCCCTTCGCAAAGAAACTTTCCAAAGACATCTGATCTGTTTCTTACTCATTTTGCTGCTTGTGGGCTCAGTGTTGGCGCGCAAGTAACTGATTGAATCCGGTTAAAGGATTTTCAAAATAAAAGATCCTCCAGGCTCAAATAATACATAAAACGGAAATATTTAATTATTTCTTGCGCGGCCTGGTACCAATTGGTCCACGGACCGGTACTGGGCCGGTACCGGTCCGTGGACCGGGAATGGGGACCACTGCTTTACAGTACAAACCACAGGGTGAATATAGCAATATAAATTATTTTTCCATGATGACAGGTGAGGCTCTGCCTCACCTTCATGTGACCACACATCACTGATATCTATGTGATATATATATATATATATATATATATATATATATATATATATATATATATATATACACACACTCCATATTCCAAATCATTATCCAAATTGGATTTAAATGTCATAAAAATAAAATTTTTTGTTGTGCTATTAAATTCATTGTGTCTCAGGGTTCTTTGAATATCTATAATTAATTTCAGAGACCTGGGTTGATTAGTTTGCCAGGTGAGCTCAATTAAAGGAAATCTTCTGTGTATCACCAATCTGAGTACACCTCTCACATTTCTGCAGATATTTAAGTATATCTTTTCATGGGACAATTCTGACAAAATGACACTTTAACACAATGAAAAGTAGTCTGTGCAGTTTATATAACAGTGTAAATGTATTCTTCCCTTGAAATAATTCCATATACAGAATTAATGTCTAAACCATCGGCAACAAAAGTAAGTACACCCCTAAGAGACTACACCTCTAAATGTCCAAATTGAGCACTGCTTGTCATTTTCCCTCCAAAATGTCACGTGACTAGTTAGTGTTACTAGGTCTAAGGTTTGTATAGGGAGCAGGTGTGTTAACTTTTTTAGGGCTCTCACACTCTCTCATACTGGTTACTGAAAGGTCCAACATGGCACCTCATGGCAAAGAAATCTCTGAGGAGACAAATTGTTGCGCCACATGAAGATGGCCAAGGCTGCAGGAAGACTGCTAAAACCCTGAATCTGAGCTGCAGCACAGTGGTCAAGATCATCCAGCATTTTTAGCTGGGTCCACTCAGAACAGATATAGCGTTGGTCATCCAAAGAAGCTCAGTGCACGTGCTCAGCGTCACATCCAAATGCTGTCTTTGAAAGATGGGTGCAGGGGTTCTGTCAGCATTGCTGCAGAGATTGAAGAGGTGGGAGGTCAGCGTGTCAGTGCTTAGACCATATGCCACACTATATCAACTTGGTCTGCATGGCTGTCACTCCAGAAGGAAGCCTCTTCTGAAGTCTGCACACAAGAAAGCCCGCAAACGGTTTGCTCAAGATATGTCAACAAAGGACATGAATTTCTGGAACCAGGTCTTGTGGTCTGATTAAGATTAATTAGTTTGGTTTCAGTAGTTCACGGTACATATTGGAGGTCATGAAATGTAACTCCCAAACATTTGCTGCACTCTTGCAGCCCCAGACCATGGCATTCCCACCACCATGCTTGACTGTAGGCATCACACACTTATCTTTGTACTCCTCACCTGATTGCAGCCACACATGCTGGAGACCATCTGAACAGAGTCTGATCCCCTCCCTGATTGTACTGTGAAGAGATTTGTGGCTGATTCAGAACAAAGATGGGTTTATGCAGATAAAGGCATAAGGTTTCTGTTGTACAAATTCATCGGATTAAGAGAGCAGCTGCTAAAATGCCGGTGGATGACCACCACATCCAAACACGGCTGTGACGTCAGCAAGGAGGTGGTGGAGTCATGTTTTGGGCCGAAATCATGGGGAGAGAGCTGGTCGGCCCCTTCAGAATCCCTGACTGTATGAAAATGACCTTCGCAAAGTATATGGACTTTGACTGATCACTTTTTTTCATGGTTCAAAAAGAAGAGCCATACCTTCAGTAGCAAAATCATCTTCATGCATGACAATTGCACCATCTCATGCTGCAAGGAATACCTCTTTGTCATTAGCTGCTATGGACATAAAAGGGGAGAAACTCGTGGTGTGGTCACCATCCTCCTCTGACCTCAACCCTATTGAGAACCTTTGGAGTTTCCTCAAGCAGAAGATCTGAGGGTGGGATGCAGTTCATATCAAAACGGCAGTTCTCGGAAACTATTTGACATCCTGCAAAGACATTCAAGCAGAAACTATCCATAAACTCACAAGAATGGTGCAGGTGATATCAAAGAGGGGGTCCTATGTTAACATGTAACTCGGTCTGTTAAGATGTTTTTCATTAAAATAGCTTTTGATTTTAGTACATGTGACCAGTTAATGCTGAACATTCAAAGAATGACCGTTTGCAGTTCTATAAAATATTTAGAAAATCTGCTGTGCATAATAATTTGGAACAGTGCATTTTGAGTTTATTTTTGAAAAAAATACTGTTCTCATTGGGAGGTTTGTTCAGTAAAATTTGATTTATACTGTAATAGTTCATGGCTTGAAAATTATACTGACCATCATTTGCATTGACCATTTAGGAAAATCCGAGAAAATATCACTTGCATAATAATTTGGAACACGATATATATACACATATGTGTGTGTGTGTGTGTGTGTGTGTGTGTGTGTGCGTGTATTGTATATGTGTATATATAAGTATATTTTTTTTAACTCGCCTAAGACAAGAGAAGTTCTGATTAACTTCAGATAGTGAGGAAAAAATGTGTATGCATCCTTTCATTTACTTTATGAAAATGTCTGTTTTCAGCTGTCTGAAGTTTCCCTGTACATGAAATTAGTGAATATATATTATATACGTATTGATATTGTACCTACTTCAACCTATTACTTGGCAGCATTACTTTATTTTCCTGGTATGAAATGAATGATTTTGTTTTTATTGTTCAATAATTATTAGGAGGCAGACGAGGAAAAGTGAAAGGGCCAACATTTAGGATCTCTGGAGTCCAGGTTAATGCCAAGCTTGTTATCTCCCACGAAGAAGAACTGGCTCCACTCCACAAGGCAATCCCTGCTGATCCTGAGGAGAGAAAGAGGTAAGGTTTCTAAATTTATGTTGTGACTTTCGCTTTTAGCCAGTTCTTTTATTAGGCCCGAGCAGCTAAGCGCTGCGAAGGCCTATTGTAATGGTGCTGTTTATTATTATTTTTCCCGTGACAAATAAATTG
>NW_015114723.1:62752-68496 GCF_001443285.1 Poecilia latipinna | reverse complement strand
TGGACTCCAGGCGACATTTCCCATATTCTCAAACCCAAAGCTTGACAGGTTTGGGGCAAGGTGAGAGTTTATCTATTAAACTGACTGAAGATGAAAACATAAACTAAAAGCTGGAGTAGAGACATTTGTTATAAACGTATTTGTTTAATAATAAAGAGGCATCTTTATTATTAAATTGAATGTAATTTCAGATTTTTGTATAACTTCTCCTGTGGTTAACTTAGAAAGTTAACTATTATTATTGTTTCCTAAACTACAAAAAAGTAACTGTTAGGGATGCTAAAAAATGAACAATTGGACTGATATTGATATCCGATAGTAACACTGGTGTTATGCCGAATTTATCAATATTTTATTTTATAAATTTTTTATCCGATTATACTTGATTAATTGTAAGAATAATCGATAGATTACTTGATTAGATTACTAAAATACAACAGCCCTAGTTTAAACCAAATAAAGGCTAGGAATTGAACTTTACTGGAAAGTTACATTACACCAAGTTTCTTATTTATAAAAAATGTAGTCATGTACAATTTTCTTCACAATTATGCACCACTTTCACATTCAATTCCAGTGAATGATATTTATTTGTGATTGTAATATGTAATATAAATATGGAAAGCTTGAAGGGGTATGACTACTTTTACAAGACACTGAAATGTCAAAAAATTACAAGCAAAACAATGTATGTAGAAATGCTTTTTAAATAACAATCTGTTTCCTTATGTTACGTTTCCTTTTCAATGATGGCTTCAGAATGTCTACATTTTGATAAACATATTGTTTTCACCTCACAAAATTGAAACAGTTCAAGCCAGGTAACTGCTGCTCTTGACCCTTTGCATGTGACGTCACACTCTCAAGAACCCCGCCCACTCCGCCTTGACAGACTTCAACAACCCAATGCACTCCTTTAAAGCTAGTCTAAAAACGGCCATCTGCAACCTAATATCACTTCTATTTAGTTGATTTCATTGTAAAAATGGTCATAGGATGCTGCACAGACAAGGATGCAAACCAATCTTGTCATTTTATTGCATTACTTTTAATGAGGAAAGATAGGCTGGCAATGGATAGCAGCTGTCAATAATAATCACTATCAGCCTTCGGTGTAAATGCGGATTTTCAGCAAATTCTTTTGACAGGGTAAAAAGACTAACTGTCATGTACTTTATAAGTATGTATCAAATATCACATTATGAAGAAGGTATGCGACAGTGCCGCACCGTCATGTGGCCTAGCACATATGGAAAAACTGGTTAGCATCTCCTCCCCTGTACGTTTTTAATGTTGCTCTGTTGTAAGAAGACACGCTTTTTGACATAGCGACATAAATCATGTGGTGTGAATTCAGGCAAAGTCTGCAATTTGATAAACACATCAGGAGGGAGGAGAATTCAAGGATATTTTTTATTGTGCTCAATGTGGGTCATGACTAACCTTACAAAGCACTTCGTAGCTGTTAAGGCTATAGGTCGGTAGTCATTCAGGCCTGTCACTGTGGAACACTTGGGGACAGGGACAGTAGTGGCTGTCTTTAAGAGGGTCTTACAAATGTGAAGAACTTCTTCACATCGGCTGTGGTCACCCTTAGAACCACTTTTTTTATGTGGTATTAATCTGGTGCTGAAGGGGGAATTAGGGTCCTCAAAGCAAGCTTAGAACTTAGGTGCATTTGGCAGTGAGGAGTCCTTGGACATTGTGCATCCTTGATGTTTTTTTGTAAATTATAAAAATATCCAAACCTCCAAACAGATCGTCAAATAGCGAATGAATTATGAAAATTAAACCTGACAAAATGGGTATCAAAATAAAGATTCAATTGTGAGCTTTAATGTTATATTGGTACCAAACCTATAGAACCAATGTGCGTGATGCCGCACGCACATCAATAGACAAAAAGACCTCACCCGAGTCGCCCCTTTGAGCTTTTGCTCCTTCCGTAAGCTAAATGTGGCTATGTAGTGAAGCTAGCTAAAAGTGAATAACCTGAGTTTTATGTCTCCCACATTTCTAAGAGCCATGGAGTGAACCTCTCCTGAGCTTTTTACCACGTGCACGGTTCTAGCGGGGTCACCGGTTTAACAGATTTTTTTGTGGTACTGCAAACTGTAAAGCAGTCGACGGTGCTCTGCTGCGCTCCACCGTGCTTCTCCTGAGCGTCGCGCTAAGACTGCGGGAGGGGTATACAGTTAAATCTAATCAAAACTTTTACAAAAGAGGAGAAATTAAGCAAATATGGTCACTTCACCTCCTCACCTGAACATGGGGTTATTTATTCTCCTCCTCCTGTGGATCACACAGATAGGCTTTGCTTCCCTGTCCTTATTATTTATTATAACAATAAGTATAATTATAATTAATAATTTTAAAAAGCAGATTAGATCCACTGTTTTTAAGGGACATGGGCATTATGCATGATGACCTGCATTTGTGTGGTTTAGGTTTGTGCTATTTGTGTGACACGCACATGATGCGCCTTAGCAGATGTGCTCTGTGGCAGTTTCTGACATGAGCGGCATGGGCATGTCAGTCTTACACACACCCCTTCAAATAAAGTGTTACCAAAAAATCTCTATTTTCTACGAGCAATATAAAAATAAGCTACTAAAGATAGCCACAAATAAATGTTATCTGATGCAGCAGCCTGATTGACATCTAGAAAGGAAGGTTCAATTAAATAATTAAAAAAAATACAATTTTGATAATTTTTAAGTTTTATTACACTGTCAAATGATTTAACAGAGTCATAAATTCTCTCAAATCTGATTTAAAAGAAAAATGCCTATTTCCTACCAGCAATATCAAGGAAACTATTGAAGATGACCAAAAATGGATGCCTTTTTTGGCTATCCATTTTATTCAGCAGCCTAATTTACCTGTAGTAGAGAAGTTTCATTGACATCCAATGGAAAAATACAAGTTGTGGTGTGGTCAAAAAAAAACAAAAAAAAAAAAAAACAATTTTGTCTTTAACAGTCCTGGACTGCGCTTATTAACATCACATAACAGGCTGGGCAAAATAGCTTTTGGGGATTTGCTTCAAAATATATTTTTTAATTTGGTATCCCAAAAATGCCATATCTGCTGTTAGGGTCAATATTGACATTTGTTTTATTTTTCAAAATAAATTCTTTTTAAAGAATCTTCATTTTAAAAGTAAGCTACAGTGCCTTGTGAAAATATTCGGCCCCCTGAAACTTTTCAACCTTTTGCCGCTTTTCAGACTTCAAACATAAAAATAAAAAAAAAAATTATTATTTTTTGAAGAATCAACAAGTGGGACACAATCATGAGGTGGAACGAAATGTATTGGATATTTTAAACTTTAACAAATAAAAAAAACGCAAAGTGGGGCGTACAATATTATTCGGCCGCCTTGTGTTAATACTTTGTAGCGCCGCCTTTTGCTGCGATTACAGCTGCAAGTCACTTGGGGTATGTCTATCAGTTTTGCACATCAAGAGATTCTTGCTCATTCTTCCTTGCAAACAGCTGGAGCTCAGTCAGGTTGGATGAAGAGCGCTTGTGAACAGCAGTTTTCAGCTCTTTCCACAGATTCTCGATTGGATTCAGGTCTGGACTTTGACTTGGCCATTCTAACACGTTTATACGTTTATTTGTGAACCATTCCTTTGTAGATTTCGCTTTATGTTTGGGATCATTGCTGGAAGATAAATCTCCATCCCAGTCTCAGGTCTTTTGCAGACTCAAACAGGTTTTCTTCCAGAATGGTCTTTTATTCGGCTGCATCCATCTTCCCATCAATTTTAACCATCTTTCCTGTCCCTGCTGAGGAAAAGCAGGCCCAAACCATGATGCTGCCACCACGTTTGACAGTGGGGATGGAAGGTTCAGGGTGATGAGCTGTGTTGCTTTTACGCCAAACATATCGTTTTGCATTGTGGACAAAAAGTTGGACTTTGCTTTCATCTGACCAGGGCACCTTCTACATTTGCTGTGTCTCCCAGGTGGCTTGTGGCAAACTTTAAACCAGACTTTTTATGGATATCTTTGAAAAATGCCTTTCTTCTTGCCACTCTTCCATAAAGGTCAGATCTGTCCAGTGTACCTCTGATTGTTGTCTTATGGACAGACTCTCCCACCTCAGCTGTAGATCTCTGCAGTTCATCCAGAGTGATCATGGGTCTCTTGGCTGCATCTCTGATCAGTCTTAGGTCTTTAGGTGAAAGTTTAGAGGGACGGCTGGGTCTTGGCAGATTTGCAGTGGTCTGATACTCCTTCCATTTCTTCATGATGTTCTCTGTGCTTTAAACACAACCCTGAGACCATCACAGAGCAGGTGCATTTATACTGGACTTGATTACACACAGGTGGATTCATCAGTCATTTAGTACAACATTGGATCATTCAGTGATCCATTGAACTTCTGGAGTGAGTTTTGTGCACTGAAAGTAAAGGGGCCAAATAATATTGCATGCCTCACTTTTCAGTTTTTTATTTATTAAAAAAGTTAAAAATACATTTAGAATACATTTACATTTACATTTAAAATACATTTAGCTCCACTTCATGATTGTGTCCCACTTGTTGATTCTTCACAAAATAATAAAAATTTTTAGAACTTTGTTTGAAGCCTGAAAAGCGGCAAAAGGTTGAAAAATTCAAGGGGGTTGAATACTTCCGCAAGGCACTGTATAATATGAATGTGCACCTTGACATGATTGTTGTGTTGTTTTACCAAGAATTCGGTCAGAAGTGCCTTGAAAATGGTCGGATGCGCCTCGCTGGCTGCAGTGTGCACTCCCAACACATAAGGAACATATTTTCACAGGGGAACAGAATATCACACAAGACCTGGTCTGTGGAAACGTGATTACTTCGTAGTAGAGACGAGTGGAGCGGGGCTGCTGATTTAGAGCTAGTGGAAAAGGTTGCTATTTCGTATCTGTACCCAACTGACATGACAGTTGCTATGTCAGTTGTTAGTGGTTGCGGTAACACTTTATTTGATGGGGTGTGAGTAAGACTGTCATAAATATGACAGTGTCATGAACATGAATAAGTCTTCATGAATATTTATGACTGTTGTCAAAGTGTCATTTGGTAAATCGACACTTTTAATACAAAGTTGACATTATTCAAAATGTCTTTATGACAACATGACATTAACCAAGAATCATCATATGTCAAAATAGTAGTCATAATAATGTCATTAAGTGTTATTACACTGTCAGACAGTAACAAAACAGTAATTGATATTCCCACTACCTGAAACAAAGCGAAACAAGTAGGACCAACAATAAAGATTTCATTAAGCTTTATTACACTGTCAAATGATTTAACAGAGTCATTAATAATTCCTTTTACATCAAGTGGAATAAGTAGCACCAGTTACGAAGATGTCATTAAGTCTTATTACAGTGTCATTAATTCTTTCTTACCTCAAGTAAAGTGAAACAAGCAACAACAATTATAAAGATATCATTCAGTGTTACAGTGATAAATGCTAAGCTGACAGTCACTGATATTAAGTCTTACCTCAAGTGAAGTGAAACACACTGAACTACTTATAACTACCATCATAGCTGTAGAACAAACCCTTTGTACATTGGAATAAAACAAAAGATAACTTGTTCTTCAAACAGAGGGTTTAACGTCTGGTCAGTATATTGTAACTCTGAAAGAATGATTGAAAAACTAAAACAGAATTACTTATTCTTTAACTTAAGAAAATAGGTTCTTTCAACAGTAACATTTTTTTTTTGCTTTGATTATGT
>NW_015114723.1:56081-60250 GCF_001443285.1 Poecilia latipinna | reverse complement strand
TCATTCAGTGTTACAGTGATAAATGCTAAGCTGACAGTCACTGATATTAAGTCTTACCTCAAGTGAAGTGAAACACACTGAACTACTTATAACTACCATCATAGCTGTAGAACAAACCCTTTGTACATTGGAATAAAACAAAAGATAACTTGTTCTTCAAACAGAGGGTTTAACGTCTGGTCAGTATATTGTAACTCTGAAAGAATGATTGAAAAACTAAAACAGAATTACTTATTCTTTAACTTAAGAAAATAGGTTCTTTCAACAGTAACATTTTTTGTTTTGATTATGTCAGCCATCTCCTTCGTAATAGTCTTCCTGTAATGCTCTGAAAACAGGAGATCTTCTTCTTGTCTTCATTTCCTGGAAGCAGCTCTTTGAAGGTGTCCAGAAATGCTCAGAAATTACAGCTGTTCTTGCAAAAGTTGTGGTCAGTGATAATCATGGTGAAAGCCTTTTCATGAATTCAAACTTGGTGAATCTCTTCTGGTCCTTCTCATAGTGGGTGATAAACACACAAAACAATGTGATCTTAATTCAGCATTTATTTAAATACCATTCCAAAAATGTCCCTTGCTGCACATTGTCAGAATGATAGACTGGCAGACAAAGGTCTAGTTAACATAACTGGTGGCTATAAAGTGCAATACAATTATTTCTTAATACAGGTAGCATTAGCTCCTGTTTAGCTCTAGTCATCACTAGAGCTAAACAAAATTATTCTGATCAAATATTTGTTTGGCAGAAGTTTATACAGTCTGTTGTTATTCAGAATGCATCATTTAATGTATAATTTCAGGCACATGAGTGTATCTTTTCACTTAATGAGCATTCAAGATTATTTCCACACAAAAATTAATATTTCATCTGCTTCTATCTCTTTGGTCAAACAGGAACTTCTTTCTCTGGTGGCTGGTCCTTATTATCATCCTCCACACTCGTAGCATGTCTTCATTAGCCAACTTTGTCCTCCCCACCATGTGTCCTTAGGCTAGCCTGGCTCTTCATGTGGCTAAAGTTTCCAAAGCAAAGAACACAAGCACTGTGTCACATCAGCCAAGTTGCTAAATAATGCACATAAAGGATAACTTTGACTAACATATTAGCTTTTAATTTGCTAGATTAAAATTGGAGGGGAAAATTAATTTGACTGTCTTTAAAATATGTTTAATATTAAGGGCTAACTTTACAGTAATGGAGTTTAATAACTTTAGCTAACATTAACTTACAGCAAGGTAGGATTGGCTTGAATTGCTTATAGCTAACATTACAGAGAAATAGAACATAGTCTATGTTATTTTCTCAAAGAAAATGTAAAGTTAATAAGACGCATACCTCATATGTATTAGGTATCAAACTTCGGCTTCTTTTTAAACAGGAGGTTTGGCCATTATAACTTGTGTTGGGTAGGCCCCACGATTGAAAGATTTCTTCTTTATCAACACACTGCACGCCTGTTCGTGCACTACTGCCTCTCACTGGTGGAGATGGTGTATTGCACTACTTAAAACAGCCTTAAATAATGTTTCAAATGCTAAGTTCATAAGTGCTTTGTAGACATCTTACTGTAAAACTTTAGGGTCAATTAAATTCAGAAATTTAAGACTAAACAAAATGGCAGCGCAATAAAATATTACCATATAAAGCTACATAATTTTTAAAGTTTAATCAGTAATACTTTTATAACAAATTTCTGTCAGATCATGATTTCTTGGTTAATGTCAAGTTGTCAACAAAGACATTTTTGTCTCAATAAGGGTCAAGTGGTCAAAGACATTTTGAGTTATGTCAACTTTGTATTAAAAGTGTCATGATTTACTGAATGACACTTTATGACAACAGTCATAAATATTCATGAAGACTTATTGATGTTCATGACAGGTGTTATGTCATGTTTATGACAGTGTCATGACAGTCTTATTCACAACCCATCAAATAAAGTGTTACCGTGGTTGCTATGATGATCATAATAAATGAGCCAGAACCTTATTGCCTTCACATCAAACGCGTTTCGTACGTCAGGTGTGTCTGGTTTACATTCAAAATCCATGTGGAGGCACATCGATGGCCCATCGTGGCGCGGCTCGCAGAGCATTTGACGCGTCAAAGCGTGTCCAACAAATAAGCCAGCAATGGGAAGACAACAGCTAGACCAATTTTGACATGCCCTCGACACGTTTTTTTTTTTTTTTTTTTTTTTAACTTCAAGAAGTCTCTAGAGAAGTCTGAAAATTGATTAACATAGCGACAAAGTGGATAAATTGATAGTGCTTCTTTCGTCCTGATCACACCCCGACCCATCTCCTCTGCTCATCTCTTGATCCCTTGGATCAGCCATATTTGTTGAATTTTTTCTAAATTTGCTATGGGTGGGATTTAGCTTTCAGAGGTTAGTTACACTTTAAAGAGTCACGCATGCTTTCAAAAGAATAGCTATTGAATTTGATCAGTTTTCTTCTAATATCTATTGATATAGGCTGTTATCTATAGATCGATATAGAACAGAGAGATACATAGCCACACAGGCACACCCACTAGAAGGAAACAAATTCACCCTCGAGGAGGTTCTCACTGACACATTTCATTCATTCTATTGGCAGAGACGGTTGCCAGGCTACGGTACTTTTTTGTGTTTTGAGAGAGTAGAAGAGAATTTGCAAGCGAGCAGAGAGGTTTGCAAGCAGAGATTTGATCTGAGCAGAGAATACAGTGGATATTTGAAAGAAAGAAGAAGTTTTGAGTGTAAGCATTACAAGTTTTGAGAACAAGACATGAAATCCTGCTTTCAGACTGAAATTGTGTGCTCTCGACTTATGGCAGTGAAATTCCCCCATGTAAGTCCCATTTACTAAAGGAACTCATAAACTGTGTTTAGTCTTTTTTTTACTGGTGTAAATCTCTAAATTGACAACTTTGCTAGGAATTTGAAAAATAGCATACTGTAGTTTTCAACCACCACCTGAGTTTGTTTTTTACATATTCATAATCACAAGAAGTATGTTTTCATGTCTAAGCCTGAACTTTTTTTAATTGTACAGGTACATGATTCCATGTCACTCGAAGGCAGCACACTTCGACATTGAATGGGGAAAGGAGGATGATTCAAGTCTTCTCATAGGAATTTATGAATATGGATATGGCAGCTGGGAGATGATCAAGATGGACCCGGACCTAAATCTCACACACAAGGTAAGTTCACACCATCTCAATGCAGTCTTAGCTTTGACAGGCTACTAAGCCAGGAAATTATGCAGAAATATGATGGATGTTAAATAATATGGGTGTGTTATCAACCCCATACTGGTATGGGGTTGATAATCCTCCCATTCTTGCCAGTCCTCCTTGTGAGGGATTGTCAAGGAGATTACATTGACACTATGTGACTTTATCAATGGACTCTCATGACTCTTCTCTGTTCAGGGTTTTTATCAAACATCAGACTAGCTCACCTAGAATTATCCTGGTTCCTCAGATTCATTAATCCTGGCATGGATCTTAGGAATAAATTGATTTTCACTGAAAAGAAAGTCAAGACCAGTAAGACAGAGTCAAAGTCAGTAGCATACTTTCTAATTTGATTGTAGTTATTACACAATTTCAGTTTATTATTAAAACTGATAGTTTTCTGTCTTGGGAACCTCCCCGGCTCAAGAAGAGTTTATCGAGGGGGGGAGGGGGGCGCAGATTATATTAAAGTAAAACAAGATTTACTTTAATAATAAATACGTAAACAAACCTTTATGTAATATTTCAAATAAAATAACCATGTTTATTAATGCAAAATAAACAGTAAGGATATTAACATTGACATGTATAAAATGCTGAGTAATTATACTCAAATTTTCATAAATATTAGCTCATATGTTGCAGAAATCTAATGTTTCCAATCTCTGAAGACCATTTCTTAATCCAAAATCAATCTAATCAAGAAAGAGTAAAAATAATATTAGTCAAGTAAGACAACAAAGTGCAGTGCATTAAATCTACTCTTTATTTTTCCCAAAAAAGGGGTAACCAGTACTACCCACTTTTGAACATAGATAACAACAAAATTAGTAGCCTGTTCTTGTTTAACAAGGTCAACGTGATATATTGGCATTATCTAGTCATCATTTAGCTAACATTACCTGTATTGAACAGCTTTACTCAACTAACTCGGTTAGCTTGGG
>NW_015114723.1:51638-52661 GCF_001443285.1 Poecilia latipinna | reverse complement strand
TGGGGGGGGGGAACTGTGCAAAGTTCTTTGCGTTTTGCTGATTTGCTCCCATGATTCTAACACACCTGAGCAGTTCTGCACATCAGCAGCATGTCTCCGTCGCTGCCGCACTTGTGTAAAACGACACAAGCGTTTAAATGTGGCTCGGAAAAACATGTTGCGACATGTTAACAATGAATTACACAATTGTAACGGTTGAAAAAAATGCTAATCGCATTCCTAATTGCAATAAGTAAATAATAAACTAGGAGATGTAGAATTAATGTGTTCAAACTAGGGGTGGAAATTATCACCTACCACTGACCAAATGTGGGAAAAAATATGAAGTGGCATATAAATTTGAGCAATGTAATTGCCAGTGTGGTAGGTTAGCAATGTGAACAGAAAAAAACACTGCGTTCAGTTTGAATTCCTGTCCAGGGGAGAAGTACCCATCTGGCGTATAGACTGACGCACATAAATGGGGTGGCCCGAGGCTGTTATACTATAACAAAAAAGTATATTAAATATCTTTTATTATTATTGTTTATTTGAACCATTGAGAAGATTACAAAAGCTTGATTCCACCTAAAGGTCACTGTTCCAGTCTGTGATCAATTACAAATTTTGTACTCTTTACCATTTACATTTACACTTACTGAAAGATGATTCATGAATCATGAATCAAGACATGTCTTTTTTTTTAAGTATTAATCCAACATTCTTGCATGTTGTGTTTGGTTAACATTGGACACCCATTTGGACCATAGGATAGTGAACTTGTTCAGTTGAAGACAGATTGAAAATTTAAATTTTTACATCTGATTTCATTAACACACTCTGTCCATTGTTCTACAGTGGGTAGGTGTAGGGAGGTCAGGGAGGAGCCACCATCTGGTGACAGTTTTGTACATGCTGTACTTAATAGAGATGTGCCGATCAGGTTTTTTCCTGCCGATACCGATCACCGATCACATAATTATTTTTTTTTATCATAAACACTACCAGTTACATTATGTGGAAAAATGAAACATGAATTCACCT
>NW_015114723.1:45234-47150 GCF_001443285.1 Poecilia latipinna | reverse complement strand
GTTAACACATGTTAACCACAACATGGAAGAATATTGGATTGATGATCCGTCTCATTTTACTAATTATCAATCCAATATTCTTCCATGTTGTGGTTAACATGTGTTAACCAGGCGTAACCATGTTCACAATCATAGGATAGTGAACTTGTTCAGCTGAAAACGGATTGAGAATGTTAATCATTCCATCTGATAGATTTCATTAACACTCTTTAGCGTCTGGCCAGTTTGTTTTTTTACAAGCTGTAATTAATATCTGATATAGATATTTTGCATTGTCAGGTAGAAATTCTGTGTTACCCAGAATAAAGGTGGTGAATTTAAAAGGTATTCTTATGTTAAAGATATTTTCAATATTTTTTGTGTATTTCTATCCAATATTGTCTAATAACAGTACAGTCCGAAAATATATGCCAGTGCTTGGGTTCTGTGTTTCCACATTGCCTGCAGCACTTGGGCTCACCACTGGTGCAAGAAATGTTCTGTTTCGGTGTTATAAAAAAATCTACAAAAGAATTTCCAGTTAAATTCTCTCCATGAATATGAGTTTGTACATATTCATGTACAATATGAGTTGTACAGTTATTGCATGACAGTTGCTGTCATGCAATAACTGTGCCATTCTTCTTCTGTTATTTTAATTTTCCTTTTTCCATTTTGTTTTCACATAAAGTTGAATGTATTTTTTTTACTGATAAGCCATGACATAATACCTTTTTTTGGAATTGATATGCCATTAGTATTTCATTAAGCAATGCTTCCTGCTCATCTAGATATCTAATAATTTCCTGATTAAGATAATGAAGTACCTGTAGATATCTATAAAAATCCTGTTTTTACAAGCTATAACTTGTTTTAAGTGTTTGAAACTCTTATTTACCCTTTAACCATTAATGAAAAATGTCTTGTTATACCTTTAGATGACCAATTACAGAATCCGCTATATATTTAATTTGGTTTAAAATCCGGGTCATAAGCACACCATCTTATAATTCTCAGGTTATAATGTAGTAGGGCTGTTGTAAACGAGTATTTTAGTAATCAAGTAATCTATCGATTATTCTTAGGATTAATCGAGTAATCAGATTAAAAAAAAGATAAAGTACAACATTGTTAAATCTAACATAACAGCAGTAGTACTATGACATATCAACATCAGTCCAATTTTTCACATTTGAGCTTCCCCAACAATAACTTTTCTGTAGTTTAGAAAACTAACCTGTAACAATTTCTTAACACTTTCCAAGTTAACCTGAAGAAATGTTATACAAAAATCTGAAATTATATTCAATTCAATAAGCTTATAAAAAATGTCTGTACTCCAGCTTTTCGTTTATGCATTCATCTTCAGTCAATGTTATAGATGCCCAGCCATTTATAGCTTTTGTGTTTATGTTAGCAACGGAATTTGACACCTTTGTTCGTCACACACAGACCTACCAGCTACATGCCGTCACAATGAGCTATGCCACCCATTTGTTGAGACCGGGATGATATGAAATAAATTTTCCGGTTCGTCCGTAAAGCTACACCTACGTTAATTATCTAATGCGCAGCTGCCCACAGTGTACAGTCTATCCGCCCACCTGTATAAATACACCTGCATAAATACACCTGCAGCGCTCCTCCCCGCTATTCGCTCAGAACCGCCACCAGGCAGCAGCTCCAGGAGGAGAAAAGACTGCCGTACTCTAGGCATCGCGCCAGTCATTTTAAGGATGCTTATTGGTCCCCCGAAAAACAACAAAGACCCGGACATTATCATCAATCAATAAAATCCTCCCAGGCCGAACTTGAAAACTGGACGTTATGCTGCTAACACTTAGCTTTTGTCAACAACTCAGCGCAACGCAAGTAATAACCCGGCCAGAACATGGTGTATTAAATAATAAAATATAACTTAACGAAGCTTCGAGGCA
>NW_015114723.1:39003-41957 GCF_001443285.1 Poecilia latipinna | reverse complement strand
GTTTGAAACTCTTATTTACCCTTTAACCATTAATGAAAAATGTCTTGTTATACCTTTAGATGACCAATTACAGAATCCGCTATATATTTAATTTGGTTTAAAATCCGGGTCATAAGCACACCATCTTATAATTCTCAGGTTATAATGTAGTAGGGCTGTTGTAAACGAGTATTTTAGTAATCAAGTAATCTATCGATTATTCTTAGGATTAATCGAGTAATCAGATTAAAAAAAAGATAAAGTACAACATTGTTAAATCTAACATAACAGCAGTAGTACTATGACATATCAACATCAGTCCAATTTTTCACATTTGAGCTTCCCCAACAATAACTTTTCTGTAGTTTAGAAAACTAACCTGTAACAATTTCTTAACACTTTCCAAGTTAACCTGAAGAAATGTTATACAAAAATCTGAAATTATATTCAATTCAATAAGCTTATAAAAAATGTCTGTACTCCAGCTTTTCGTTTATGCATTCATCTTCAGTCAATGTTATAGATGCCCAGCCATTTATAGCTTTTGTGTTTATGTTAGCAACGGAATTTGACACCTTTGTTCGTCACACACAGACCTACCAGCTACATGCCGTCACAATGAGCTATGCCACCCATTTGTTGAGACCGGGATGATATGAAATAAATTTTCCGGTTCGTCCGTAAAGCTACACCTACGTTAATTATCTAATGCGCAGCTGCCCACAGTGTACAGTCTATCCGCCCACCTGTATAAATACACCTGCATAAATACACCTGCAGCGCTCCTCCTCGCTCTGAACACCGGCCACCAGGCAGCAGCTCCAGGAGCCATATGCCAGGCATCGCGCCAGTCATTTTAAGGATGCTTATTGGTCCCCCGAAAAACAACAAAGACCCGGACATTATCATCAATCAATAAAATCCTCCCAGGCCAAACTTGAAAACTGGACGTTATGCTGCTAACACTTAGATTTTGTCAACAACTCAGCGCAACGCAAGTAATAACCCGGCCAGAACATGGTGTATTAAATAATAAAATATAACTTAACGAAGCTTCGAGGCAGATAAATTTTCCTTGAGGAATTTTAATAATCGAGGTACTCTAATCACTCGAGGAATCGTTTCAGCCCTGTAATGTAATTTATATTCCTGTTTAACTTTTGACCACACTTTTAATTGGAATTTTACCAAGAATTTTCAGTTTTGAGTAGAAGCCGTTCTAAATCTCTATTCCCCAATACTGCCTGCAGAGGAGGATCCAGAATAAGAGCTAATTCAATGTCCTTCCATCAAGCATTATAGATTTTATTACAAAGGTTTCTCAGTTTAATTTGTGCAGAATAGAAGTAATTATTCAAATGTGGTAAATTCATGCCCCCTTTTTCTTTTGTTTTTAAATCTAATTCTTGGCTCTTTTGCTAGCCATGTAAATTTGGAAAGCATTGTATCCCACTTTATAAATTGCTTTTTTGTCATTTCTACCGGTAGGGCTTGGATCAAGAAGATAAGTCTTGGTAATAGGTTCATTTTCACAGATTGTATTCTTTGGGTTAAACTCATGAAGGAGGGGACTGTTTGTCGTTATATTTCCAATCTAATTTTAGTCAGATCATGGTTTCAGCTCTATCTGTAAATAAATTTGTCTTTAATGAAAATAACAGTGTTGTATGAACTGTAATCCAGCTTCTCCCAGATGATCCTGACAAGAAGCCACAAGCCAAGCAGCTCCAAGCCAGAGCAGACTACCTCATCAAATTACTGAGCAAAGACCTGGCCAAAAGAGAAGCACAGAAACAAACTGGAACAGTGGGTCTCATTTTCGTTAATTTATTCTTCCACATTAAGACTTATTCTAAGGTCTTAATGTGGACTTAAATGAACTTTTTGTATGTTGTCTAGGCTAATTCACGGAAGAAGAAACCAAGAAGGAAAACCGTCAAAACTCTAAAGTCAATAAAGGGGGATGATGTGATCAAGAGCCCATCTTCAGATCTGACATCAGACAAGAGATCCGATGATGACAATGAAATTGATGTGGAAAAGGTACATTTGAATCCTATTTGTTATTTGCTGCCTTAAACCTTAGTTTTTATGGGTATAGTAACATGGTTTACTGTTTTAGAGGATGGCAACTGGGAAGGCTCCAACCAAACATGTTCAAGAAGACACATTAAAGGGAAAGGACGATTATAATGAGGATCATGAGCATCAAGCTTCTTCATCAGAGGAGAGAGACTGTGAAGAAAAAGAGGGAAAAAAAGAGGAGGCTGAAAGCTGTGACATTAAAGAGAGTAAGGAGCCAATACAGAAACAGGAGGATGACAGCGGTGAAAAGGTGGTAAAAGTTGTCTAAAGACAAAGTGAACAACTACGTTTTGTTCCTTTTCTTCATAAATATAAAAAATCTAGCTTTTTCTTTAACTTTGATTCCAAATTCTTTTCATCAGATTGAAGTAAAAACTGAGGTACGAGAAAGGACAAAGAGAGCTTCAAACTTGTCAGTTCAGAAGGCATATACTGCAGATAATGTGCCAGTATGTGAGGAATCTGAGGAATTGGACCAAAGAACTTTCAGTGTGGTATGTTGATCAGTGCTTCAATCTTATTCATTCACATTGTGTATATACTGAAGTAGTGAAGTAAACAGCATGTGTTGACACAAGGAGGATAGGACAACAGATTTGACTTATCACAATATTCTTATTCAAGTGAGTTAAACCCATAAGCCCTTTTAAAAATGAGAAATGAACTGGATTTTGAAAATAAGACTAGATCACAGTAATGTCTCATTATTTTCGGGTTTATAAACTGTAAATTGTTTTTAACATCTAAAATTTCTGTAAAAATTGCCAACATTACTAAACAGACATAACTTATTGTGAGAAGTTATTGAAGTCACAGTTGAATTTAAAATAGACCGATAGATAGACTGGCCATCTGGTAGACCGACGCCCACTTATAACCCGGGCCAGGGC
>NW_015114723.1:18778-35928 GCF_001443285.1 Poecilia latipinna | reverse complement strand
TTATAAACTGTAAATTGTTTTTAACATCTAAAATTTCTGTAAAAATTGCCAACATTACTAAACAGACATAACTTATTGTGAGAAGTTATTGAAGTCACAGTTGAATTTAAAATAGACCGATAGATAGACTGGCCATCTGGTAGACCGACGCCCACTTATAACCCGGGCCAGGGCTGTCATAACCAAAAAAGAGCATTACAAATAGCTTTTATCAACTGCAAAAGCCCGTTGGTTGCTTTTCTCGAAAAACAGCGTGCTAATCCAATGACATTTCTCAACCCGCCCTCTCTTTTGAGTAAGGTTATCAAATTTTGCTATTTGAGCTGACCAGAGTTGGAGAGAAGTGAGTTTAAACAGATAAACCTCAAAAGTGCAAGGGGCCACAGAAAAAATGCTTAAAGGCCTCCATGGGAGTGCAACTTTGCTATTAATTGCCACCACAAGTTTGACTGCGGCAGGGCAGGAGAATGAAGGAGATTTAACCGTTCACCCAGAAAAAGGATGAGAGACACATGACCCAGAGACGGACTGAAGAAAATGTTACATTAATAACTGCAAGCTAGCACACAGTCACAAAGACACTGAAACGTCTTTGTGAAATAAGAAAGAAAATCTCAACACTGCATATATCAAATATTGTCAAGTAAAAAAGGAAACATTCATTCAAAGTCAAATGTAGGTTGCAATAAAATAAACAATCCTAAGTTCACCCATCCTTTTTTGTCAGTGAGTAGCTTATCCTAGACTTAGGGCCAAATGCAGGGGTGTCCAACTCTTTTTCATTTTTCATCTCTCCATTCCATGAGTACTTATTAAAATTAAATAATATTGTATAACTTTTCACATTGATTGCAATTTTTCTGTAGATAGAAACTGCTTTAATTTGAAAGATAAAATATTTTTAAGCACACATTTGTTATTTTAAATGATATATTTATTGTCCTTCTAGTGTCTAGAGGAGGACTACTTGAATATAAATCTTGAAAGTCCACAGACACTTTTCAAATAGTCAAAAATTCATTTATTATAACTGGTCAAAACACAAGCTGGAAACTCCAGTTTCTTTTTATGCAAAACAATAAACATATGGAACTCCTCTCTGTACAGCGTCTCATAATTATTCATCAGACCATTATGGTACTGCTATAACGGTCTGCAAACTTTAGAACCCTGTTAGAGGAGTGGATGGCTCCACATGACTCCTAACAGCATATAGACAGAACTTTTTGTTTTATAAGTCTACAGGTGTCATTATTTCATCAACCTTTTCAACATTTGTGCACCACACAGTGAAGGCAAAGAATTGAAAGCCTTTCAGTGACTAGTCTGCAGGAAAAGAAAGAAAAACAAAATGGTTCCCTTTGTGACTTTTCCCACTTTTTTGAGAGCTCCAATAATAACATAGGTTTCGTGGGACATTCATAGACACAATCAGTTGCTGCTCACAATGACATCCAAATAATCCCAGTGCTTATTCCATGGTAACCAAACAGAGCTTTAAACAGAAGGACGGAGATTCAAGACAAAAGTCTAACAGAGTAGATTTGGCTTAAAAACTTTGATTTTACATGTAGACTATATGATTGTACTTGTGTTTACTTGAACAAAGTGTTTGTTTATTGTTGCAGTGCAAAGAGAGAATGCGTCCAGTAAAAGCTGCCCTGAAGCAGTTGGACAGACCAGAGAAAGGACTGTCAGAGCGCGAGCAGCTGGAGCACACCAGACAATGCCTCATAAAGATTGGGGACCACATCACTCAGTGTTTGAAGGAATATTCGAATCCTGATCAGATCAAGCAATGGAGAAAGTTAGTTTTTACATTGCATCTGTTGATTGATAGCATGTTACAGATTCTGACCAAAGTGGTTAAAGTCATTGCACCACATGACATTCATTTTGTTTTACAGGAACCTGTGGATATTTGTCTCTAAATTCACAGAGTTTGATGCAAGAAAACTACACAAACTCTATAAGCACGCAATCAAGAAGAGACAAGAAAATGCCCAAGTATGTAAAATCATTGAATTAAACCTTATTCTTCTCCTCTTAACATTAAATGCTAAAGGAAAAGGTAATATGATCTCTCTTATTAAAAATGTTTCACCAGTCATCCAAACGACCTGTTTTGGTCTGAACATGGTTGGAAGTAACAAACTTAATTGCACAGACATGTTCTGTGGAGGTTTTTAAAGCAAATTCACTCAGTCCTGTCTGTTTTGAATCCTATTGTCTTGTTTCAATGGTTTATTTGCATAGTTTTATTTTGTTTTTTATCTCCTTGTAAATGTGCAGTGCTTTGTTTGAAAGCCGTTTGTAAATACTTATCATTAGGCCCGAGCAGCAAAAGCGCTGCAAAGGCCTATTGTAATTGCTCCGTTTCTTATTATGCTTCTGTCAAATGAATTGGCTTTTTGGAGGCTTTGGCATGTTCAAAACTTCCAGTGGAATCGCAAGTGTGTGTGACCAAAGTGTTCTACAGTGCCCCCTAACGTGAAATAGGGTGAGAAGCTCGGTCATCTGGGAGGGACTCAGAGTAGAGCCGCTGCTCCTCCACGTTGAGAGGAGCCAGTTGAGGCTCGGGCATCTGGTCAGGATGCCTCCTGGACGCCTCCCTGGTGAGGTGTTCCGGGCACGTCCCACCGGGAGGAGGCCCCGGGGAAGACCCAGGACACGCTGGAGGGACTATGTCTCTCGGCTGGCCTGGGAACGCCTTGGAGTTCCCCCAGAGGAGCTGGAAGAAGAGGCTGGGGAGAGGGAAGTCTGGGCCTCCCTTCTGAAGCTGCTGCCCCCACGACCCGACACCGGATAAGCGGCAGAAAATGGATGGATGGATGGATGCCCCTTAGAATATTTTTAAAAAATTAGACCCAAGCCATGCTTTGACCGACAATTATGAAACTTGGTATACATGTATATCTTATCAGGAGCTACAAAAAAGTCTCTTGGAGCTATTGGTCCAAGCCCAACAGGAAGTCAGCAATTTTGGATCATAACCGCCACCTCGTCTTTTTTTGACGTCATATCTGATCGAACTCGTCCTACAGCTTTTGAGACACAGATTTCAGAATCAATCAGCACTCTCTTGAGGCATTGGAGGTCAAAAGTTATCCTCGGATTTTTTTGTACATTAAAGCATGTGGGTGTGGCTAAGTGTCAAAATCTAACTTTGCCATGAAACATCAAGGTGCAATAACTTCTACATGCAAGGTCACAGCTGCATCAGACTTTCTATGTCATTACAAACTAGCCATCATCACATTTACATGGCCAATTGGTAACATCACCTAACCCCCACCCTCTTCCAACAGGAAGTCACCTGTTTTTTTTCTGCTGTTTTTTTCACTTGGCATAGGTTTAAACCTGTGCCAAGTGACATGCAATGACATGATCAATTCTGTCAACGTTTGCTGCTGGCTGAACCATATGGGCATTACTAAATGGCAAATATCAATTCCTCAGTGTATACATACGGTTGTCTCTAAATCAAATGCATCATCTAATTTGGACCAAACTTTAAATTACTAATTTTTGTGAACCTCTAAATTGCCCAATAGCATTAAATTGCAATTTGACTCCACTGCGCCCCCTAGGTTATTCCATCAGCTACATCTCCTCACTACATCAACTGATGTGCACCAGATTTTTTGTGCATCGTCAGGAAGCACTGCTGAACACATTGATGTGTATTGCCTAGCGGACGGGTGCAGGAACAGTGCAAGACCGTTGATGGTGGTGAGCGGATGACGTTGCTGGAGCTCCTGCGGTTGCCGTGAGGCCGGAGCGGCACTAAGTAGCGAGGGCCGTTTGAGGCTGCTTGCAGCTTTAATTATATTATCATTTTTCTTATATTATCATTATTATTATATATTGAATTCAGAGCAATGATACTATTAAGTCAATGCTGTACAGCAGGTGTTATAAACATGAAATCTGAGGCCGCCTCCTCTGTTTAGTTTTTGTTTTGATGGTTTCTCTCACTCATCTCACAAGTTCCTTCCCTGTCAAAAATGTGCACAATGCTGTCGCCAATCGAGTGTTCTTTGTCTTTAAGAAGTATGTTACTTCCAGCCATTTTCAGAACTTGAAGAAGACTTTTGGATGCAAGGTAAATCATGTTAAAGGAACAAGACAAGTATCCCAATGTCCTAAGTATTTATTGTCATGTCCTAGATAACTGAGAATCTATGCCAGCGTATTCTAATTTTAATAGAATATGACTATTGTGTCTTTAGACTGTGGAGCAGAACACTAGAACTGTAAACACTCAAGGCTATAAGCATGCAGGTAAGTGTCTTCTGAACGTATAATAAAATCAAGAAGCCACCGTTCATTAATTTTGGATATGTTTTTTGTGCATAGAAGTTGAAAGACTGAAGGACAGTTCCCACCAAGATGACAGCAGCAGAGATAGCTACTGCTCAGACAGACATCAGCCTTCGGGTAGATACTCTGAAAGCAGCAGCAATAAAGACAGACACGGCTCTGAGTACCACAAGAAGACCAGTGTGGTAGACTCCAGGAAAAGACCGTACTCTTCTTTCAGCAATGGGAAAGACCACAGAGACCACTATAAGGCAGACAGCCGAGACAGACAGGACAGGTGAGCATGAACATTCACACAAGGAGACACTTCTTATCTTTCTGAACTTAAAAGTAGAAGTAGAATAACAAACTGACCTTTATTTGCCTTTTTATATATATATCGGCAATTGCCCTTGCCTGACTATTGCTAAATAGGTATATCTTGGGGCAGCCGCTCTGTTTACACAGTGATGGTCTGTCACAGGGCTATATTTAGGCCCTGGAGGACAGTGATTATTCTGTACATGTACAAGTGTTTTCTAACTTCTGGAAAACATAACTAGTTCTGGAAATGGTAAGATTTATTTTTTTAATGGTTTTCAAGCATTTCTAACAAAGTGGATGGATCCAAGAGACATAGCCGAGTGTGGGGATGAGTAGCCGTGATCTGGACAAAATAAACACTTTTCTCAACTTATCTGTAGATAAGTTATATTTATCAAATGTTCAGACTCCTCATGTGACTTTTTTTTTTTTTTCAAAACAGCTACTAATAATAAATTTAGTAATTCTTTTTCTGCGAGAGTCTTAGATAGGTCAACGTTCTAAGATTGTCGTAAGGGGAAAATAGGGGCAAAAAATCCTGTAGTGTGAACTATATTGCAATAGGTAGTTGGATGTGCCCGTCTTTTCAATTTAAATGTAGTGATTACTGAAGGGCATCATAGTATACAGACTTAATAATATACACTCTTTTGGTTGAATGCAGTATTTATTTCCACTTTCGCTTTATGTTGTTTAGTTTTTTACTCAAGTATGTTTTTTTTGTTAATGGAGACAGAGAATCCTTTTTGTTTTTGGTTGTTTTGTTTATTTAGTTTATTAGTTCCAGTATTATGTGTTCTTTTAAAATAAAGTGCATCTATCTATAGCAGGAAATGGCATGCATTATTAGTCATTTCCATGAAATGAGTGTCAAAAGGTCTTGAAACAATATTATCGTTTATCACAATAATTTTTTAGACAATTAATCGCTCAGCAAGATTTGTTATCGTGACAGACCTACTCATGGAGCCATGTTTCCCTCAGCCAATGGGCTGAGAGAAACATGGCTCCATTTTGTAACAATTCAAAAGCTACGTAGCTTTTATTGCTTCGCAAAAAAATTAATCAGCACAGAAACTCCAAAGCACACAAAGAAGCAATTATATATATATATATATATATATACACACACTTTTGTCACAGTACCCCCAAGGATTTAAAACTACTTTCACCCATGGGAAGTAGTCGTGCTGTCTTCTTCCTCCTGCTACAATGCTCCCTGACGGCGATTTTAATTGAATTTTAGCTACTTCCATTTTGCTTTTGACAGGTGGGAATAAATTTCCACCTACTAAAACAGCTTGAACTACCATCAAATCAATATTTGTGATCATAAAAGCATGTGGTCAGTTTATACACCTCGCTTAGCATTTGTTTTTAAAACAATTTAGTTTGTAAATGTTAACTAATTGAGAAATCAGTCACATATGCATCTGTCTTTAGTCATCAGCTTTTTTTACTATTATTTGCTCCAGGTTTACCCAACTGATTCTGATGTGTTTCAGGTATTATAACGACAATAAACATAGGAAACTGGAGGAATTCCGCCCCAACAGAGACCATCGGCAGGAGGTGAAGGAGCTTTCTCATTCAGACTACCGTTCTTCCTACCGCTACCATTCAGACTGGCAAACAGATCAGAGAGCGTCAGCAAGTGGAACACGTTCTCCTCGAGATGAACGCTCACCTTGTGAGTCTCACTCACCATTTGACTACTCATCAGACCACAAGAGTACGCCTGAGCAGAACTGGAGCAGCCGTAAGACATAACAGGAGCTGCTTGGTTCTACAGCAACAGTCCTAAACTCGGCAACCCAGTAAATGCCTTATGCTGATTAGGGTTCCCTGCCATGAAGCTGTTTGAAGCACTCTGTTTCAGTCTCTTCATTTCATTATCTCGGTAACAGTGACAGGGTCCTCAACCTGTGAACCCTGTCAGAAAAAGAAAACAGGAAGGACTTGTTGCTCCATTAGACTCTACGGCTCTCAACAAAATGTTACTATCCTCAAGCTTGAAGTGGACATAATTGACCCTTTATGCTGCCTCCAATTCCTCCCAGCAAATGACACTGGATCTTATTTTTGACTTCCCTCAGTGCTTGTCTTTGTATTCAGACTTAATGTGATCATGTTCCTTATTTAAGAGTTAAGACAGTAAGATGTCACTTCTCACGTGAACCGTGACACATAGTGATGTAGAACTGTCTGGTTTAATCCAGTATGGACTCAGGCTCAACACCTGCAGTACCTCATTTACATTTTTTTTTCAGTTTTTCCCACCAGCAACTTTGTAAATTGTTTAATAAGATAAATAGAAAAATGCAACCTGGATTTTTTTACATAAAATAATGCTTTTGTACATATTTTTTTATGTTTACTTCTGTAAAATAGTGAATCAGTGAACTGTTTCCTCAGGCTTATTATTATGACTCCACATTTCTCTTAACTCAGGCTTTTTTCATCATTCGATCAGTGAGTTTTTTTGTCAGTAATAATCAGAATGTATTTGTAATGGGGATGCTCACTTTATTCACTACTGCAAAGTTCTTTAGTGTAGTGAAATGAAAAGTGGAAGCTGATCTCCATCACATTTTTATGGTGTAGTTTCAGCAAAAGCCCCTGTAAGAATTAAAATCAACTTGATTTTTATTTTTTACTTTTCAATTTATTTTCCATGTAGGCAATAATATTGTCAATGTGTCTATGCAGCCAAGTATATTTGTTGTGAATCACCTAACTGAATGAAGTCACTGTTAAGGTTTAAACTTGTATAAATTTCCTATATATTTCCAAAGGAATTTACACTGAAAGTGCATGCGTTTTTATGGGCTGTTTTTATATAGTTGTTTATAAAATCATTAAAATATGTCACTGTATTCACATGCAAACTTTTTTTCTAACAAACTGCTGTTTAACTCTTATTCTGTTTTGACTCATTGTAGGTTTAGTCAGTGACATCAGCCATCAGAGACATGTAACAGTAGTTTCAGGACACTTTAATCACTTGTGATTTCCATAATACAATGGAAGATTAATGACCTTTGTCATCTAAATTTACCTCAAGTCCAGCATGTTCAGTTTGTCAGTCAGCTACTTTGGATGGCATTAAATTGGCTTCTGGTAATAAGTAAAGAACCTTGGTGTTTTTCTAGAGCAGGACATGTCATTTACATCCCATATTTTTTAATCTCTGGAAAATTGCCAAAATTAGAAATATCCTACCTAAGAGTGCAGCTGGGGAAACCAGTTTATGCATTTGTTACTTCGACGGTAGACCAAATGTAATTCCTTACTATTAGAAAGTCTAAAAATCCAGGTAAAAGTCTTCCACTTATCTAAAATGCTGCAGCAAGAGTTGAAAAGAATGATAATTTTCTTATTTTAGTTTCTATTCACTAGTTTCCTGTGGAATTCAGAACAAAATTTAAAATAAATGGATAATAAATTCCAATTTATTATCAAGCTCTAACATATATCAGAAACTATTCTATGAGCAAGCTTCCTTTTGCCATGGTAAATATCTCAAGATGTATTTTATAATTCATGTAATGCCCTTGTCAGCCAATTTTACTTGAAAGCAAGCATGCTCAATCTAATTAACAACCACTTTGGTTTCACTACCGTAATGAGACTGAGCATGCACTATCAGGTAAAACTTTGATTATTAATCCAAAATGTTCAAAACTCTGGAATAAGTTTAGGTTTCAATCTGCCCCATTTAAAACAAAATACACAAAACTTGAACTTCAAGAAAAAATCAAGTTGGCACTGGAATAACACAAGTTCAGTGCAATATTCATGCAGTTTTGGTTCTTTTCAATTCACTTGGCCAATGTTGACATGATTCTGTGCTGCCCAAAACTGCTATCACCACTTACATCTCAAAATATTAGAATATCATGAAGTTTCATATTTTGTCACTTGAAAGTTAAACTTAACTCTATATAAGTTCAAGTTTATATAGATTCATTACAAATGGATTAAAATATTTCAAACCTATTGGTTTTGGTTTGCAGAGTAAAAACCCCAAATTCAGTTTTTAAGAACAATAGATAATGATGTCAGACTTCTGAAAGCTATGCCTTTGGTATTTGGTTTGGACTCCTTTTGTATGAATTACTGCATCATTGTGGCATGTCATAGAGGTCAGCCCTGAAGGCCTCTTCTGAGTTTTCCAGGAAGCTTTTACATTCAGGTCATCTGCACTGCTGGTTCTGGTGTCTATGGTAAATGGACTGAACTCATATAGCATTTTTTCCAATAATTTTTGACCACTCAAAGCGCTTTACAGTAGAGTCACATTCATCCATTCACACTCACAAATGTTCACACATTCATACACCGATACACAGATTGGGATTAGGTCCCTTGCCCAAGGGCACATTGCCATGAGGCGGGAGAAAGCTGGAATCGAACCTACAACCTTCTAATCACAAGACAACTACTCTTCCCACAGTCGCCTCCTGAGTAGCCACCGCCTGAGGGAGTGGCTGCTATCCCTTGCTGGTTATAGTGAAACGGTGCATCAGTACATTGGCCCTAAGTCCACAAGTTAGTTTGTCATGGACTCACCAAGAAGTCAGCTATTATCTATAGCCATGGGCATCTTTAGATTTTTCTTCTTAGGGGCTTAGGGGTGTTGGACTGGAGCACACTGTTGACGGGGCATACTAAAAAATTATAATTTAATCTAAATGCACTGAAGTCATAATTACAATGAACGGTGGCCTTGAATAACAAAACTATTAATTTACCCAAACTATGAAGTAGATTGATTTGTTACCATGGCATACGACAGTGCTACTTTTTATAGTCGCACGTTTAGCCTGTTTAGCTTCCTGTAGCTTTACTGCATACAATTCTGTTTTTATCAGTATTATGTGAAGTCTATTCAACTTACTTATTCAAACTTCAAAAATACTTTATTGATCCTGAAGGAATCATATTAATATGAATTAACTGTTATTGTATATAGTGATGGCTGTTGGCAGGGAAGGACTCTTGCAGCAGTCTGTATTAATTTGAAGAAGCCTCTGACTGAAGAAATGTTGCTTTCCCAAAACAGTCTCATGAAGAGGATGTCAGGGTTCATCCATCCATTTTGTCCCTTAGTAGGGTCAGGAGGGTTGCTAGTGCCTGTCTCCAGCTAACATTCCAGGCGAGGTACACCCAGTCTGTCGCAGGGCAACAGAGACAGACAGGACACACAACCATGCACACACACACCTAGGGAGAATTTGGAGAGGCCAATTAACCTGACAGTCATATTTTTGGACTGTGGGAGGAAGCCGGAGTACCTGGAGAGAACCCACCATACATAGGGAGAACATGCAAACTCCATGCAGAAAGACCCTGGGCTGGGAATTGAACCCAGAACCTTCTTGCTGCAAAGCAACAGCTCTACCAACTGCACCACTGTGCAGCCCAGATGTCAGGGTTGTCCAGAATTAACTTGATTTTATGAAAAATCCTTCTTTGCCTCATCATCTCCAGAATTTCCACAGTTGTCCCCAGAATAGAACTAACTTTCTTTATCAGGTTGTTTAACCCTTCTAGGTTCCTGGCTCTGATGCTGCTGCCCCAGCAGATGACGGCGGAAGAGATGATAACAGAGTTTTAGAAGATCTGCAGCATTTTCCTGCAAATCTTGAAGGATCTTAGCTTCCTCAAAAAGTATTGTCAGCTCTGTCCCTTCTTAAAGATGTAGCGTCTCCAGTCCAGTCTGTTGTCCAGCTGTGGTCTGTTTGTGAGGTAGTCACAGATCCAGGTGATTGTTGAGGTCTCCACTTGTGTCTTTTGGAGTTTCTGATAAAGCAAATCAGGCTGAATTGTGTTAAATGACTGGAGAAATCAAAGAATATGGTCCTCACAGTGCTCTCTGTCAATTTAAAGTGAAAAATTGTGGTCCATTATAGATTACAAATGGCAACTACAACTCTCCTTTATGAAGAGGTTTTTTGTTGTTGTTCAGTAGTCTTTATGAAATGGCACATTATCGTGCTGGAAGTAGCCATCAGAAGATGGGTACATTGGTCATAAATGTAGGGCCGTGCAGAGACCTTTGTAGGGGCAGAGGCTCATTGAACAAGATCTTTAAACACAGTACAACATAGCAACAACCCATATCAACAAAGAATCTAATATTTAATCAGACCATATTACACCATGTTCCAAATTATTATGCACAGCAGATTTTCTAAACATTTTATGGATTATAAAGAACTAAAAACGGTCATTCTTTGAATGTTCACCATTAAGTGGTCACATCAAAAGCTATTTTTTATCACTGTCTTTTTATTGAGATCTTTCCTTTTATGCATACAGTTTTTAAATACAGAGAGGTACTTATCCAATAGATACAAAATAATATACAGAAAATTAATCCCTACAAAGTAATCCCATTTAGCCCACCCAGGTCACTACCCAGTAGATCCACGCACCACATTCCTATCCCTGACAGAAGTGGAACGTAATAGGGTAAATTAACTTAATTAATCTGGAGCCTTATTGTATGTTTTGAAATGAGTCAAGAAAGGGCCCCCATGTTTTTTCAAATTTACTGGCTGAGTGTTGAAGAGAGCATCTAATTCTTTCCAGTTTCAAACACGACATAAGATCACATAACCACTGCTTGTGGGTCGGAGGAGCAACACCCTTCCACCTGGTCAGAACTGTACGCCTCGCTAGCAGCAAACCAAATGCCAGTGCCTGAATTTAAAGGCTGGTAAAGGCAACCCCTCACCACTGAAGCCAAAAAGAGCCAAGAGAGGGCCAGGTGTTACTGCGACTCCGGCCAGCCTGGACATCGTACGGAAAACATCTGTCCAGAACTGACCAAGAGTGGGGCAGGACCAATACATATGAACGAGTGTGGCCACAGCAGTTTTGCATTTATCACAGTATGGGGTGATTTCTGGATAGAAATGAGATAGTTTGCTTTTGGAGAGATGGACTCTAAGTACAACTTTGAACTGAATGAGGCAATGGCGTGCACAAGGAGATGTTGTATTCACCAGTTTAAGTATAGAGGCCCATGTCTCATCCAGTATAGCCATATTCAAGTCTTCTTCCCATGAGGTTTTAAGTTTAGATGAGGAGGTCTCTTTCATAGTCAATATTTTATTATAAAGCCACGAAACCAGCCCTTTACGAGTCAGGTCCAATAATAGGATGGTTTCTAACAGTGTATGCTCTGGCAGAGAAACTGAGCCTGAAAGGTGAGACTGAAGAAAGTTTCTGGCTTGCAAATATCTAAATAAATGGGATTTTGGTAAACCATATTTATTACCAAGTTCTTCAGAGGATGCCAAATTCTTCTCTATGAAAAGGTCCTTAAAATGAGTAAGCCCCCTCTGGTGCCACTCTAGGAACACCCCATCCTGAACAGATGGTTTAAAAAGGTGGTTAAGTGCAATTGGACTTAAGAGAGAAAAATCGTGGAGTTTAAAGTATTTCCTAAACTGGCCCCATATTTTCAGTGAGTGTTTCACTACAGGGTTTAAAATGGGTTTAGCTGTAGCGAGCGAGAGTGGGGAGCAAAGCACGGCCGGGATGGATATGTTGTTACCACTGCGTAGCTCCATAGCCACCCAGTCAGGGCAGCCACCCAGGTTATGGTAAAAATACCAGAACACTAAGCATCTAAGGTTGACGGCCCAATAATAAAACCAGAAATTGGGAAAGGCAAATCCCCCCTTGCTGTTTAGGTTTTTGGAGTTGTAATTTATTAAGCCTTGGGCGTTTACCCTGCCAAATGAAGGATGAAAAAATCGAGTCCAGTTCTATCTTTATTCCTAATGTTTTTTTTAATGAAATAGGTATATAAATTTGGGTAGTATATTAATTTTAATTGAATTGATACATCCCACAAGGGACATGGAAAAGGGCATCGACTTGGTGAGGGATCCCTTCACTTGGTTCAACAGTTGAATCAAATTATCTTTGAACAGGTTTTTATGTTTTTTTGTCACTGTGATACCAAGGTATGAGAATTTTTGTCTTTCAATTCTGAGCGGCAAGTTAGCAAAATCTGACAAATTAGCTTTATTGCCTATGGGGAAAAGCTCGCTTTTGGTAAGGCTCAACTTATACCCAGAAATCTGACTGAACTGGCTAAATATATTGAGAGCAAAAGGCAGTGAGGTTGATGGTTTGGAAATAAAAAGTAAAAGGTCCTCTGCAAAACGCGACACTTGTCACATGTCATTCCTCCAAATGCCGGATATCTCTTTACTGGTCTTAAGTGCAATGGCGAGGGGCTCTATGGCCAGATCAAACAGCAGGGGGCTAAGAGGACAGCCCTGACGGGTGCCTCTTTGTAGTTTAAATGGTTTTCAAGTCTGAAAATTGGTACGAACCATGGTAGATGGTTGCTGGTATAGTAATTTAATCCATGAAATAAAGTTTCCTCCAAAGCCAAATCTACCAAGGACTGCAAAAATATAGTCAAATTCAACCTGGTCAAAGGCTTTTTCAGCATCCAAAGAGACAACACACTCAGCTCAATCTGTGGCACCGGAATAAACAATATTAAGCAGCCTTCTAACATTAAAACATGAGTGCCAACCTTTAATAAAACCTGTTTGGTCTTTTGAAATAACTGATGGTAAAATGGTTTAAAGAAAAGCTATTTTAATGAAAAACATCTTAACAGACCAAGTTACATGTTAACATAGGACCCCCTTCACCTTCATATCACCTGCACTATTCTTGTGAGTTTGTGGGTTAGGGTAACTAAACACTCGGCAGAGAAAGAAAAATAGTACATTTAGGTTTTAATTATGAAGTTTTCCTTGTAAAAGTGTGAAGAATAAAGTGTGAAGAATAATTTTGATAGTTTGATTGTTGTTACCATGGCTACAATATGGTGTAATCTTTGTGTTTGAGATGGGTTTTTTCACAAATGCATCACAGCAAATAATAACCAATAATAATAAGTGATTGATTTTAAATTCGGCCAATTAACCAGGGCCACCTCACAGACTTCACTAAATCTATATTTAAACACTGTTAGAGATGCTGACATTCTTAGTAGGAGGGGGTTGGTTAGCCTAAATCATGATTCTGTCTAAGGCCCCATATTACCTCGGCCCGGCCCTACATGAAGAGCGAGTCGCTGCACAGCATTTCTGCTGGAATCCCCCAGCAGAGATGCAGCCAGTCCACCGATGCTTTTGTCTTGATTTATTTAATTGTGGCATGTTTGTCTTTTGCTGTGGTTCAAATTATTGGTACATTATTTTCGCTTTTGTTTATGTGATATTTTGTGAACTCCAAATGCTATGGGCCGAATCTTCCTCTAACACAGAGGTTCCCAAACTGTGGGGTGCGCCCCCTAAGGGGACGCCGTGTCATTGCAGGGGGGCGCGGGAAGACGCCTGGATGAAAAAACAAAACAAAACATGAACACTGTATGCGCTGGGTTTTTACCTTAGAATGGTCAACTCTGTTATTTCCTATTTCAATTTGATACAGTAGAGGCTTCCACACTTCCCATATCTGTGTCCTCTGTCACTTTTATCAGTTAAAACTGTTTAATCCGTTGTTAACATGTTGTAACCTGTTTTTCCGAGCCGCCTTTAAACGTAACATGAGCGCTACGGCTCGCGCTGGGTTTACACCTGTGAAGGAGACCTGCTGCTGCTGGGCGGAGCTATGCAGGTGTGTTAGAATCACGGCAGCAAACCAGCAAAACGCAAAGAAATTTTCACAGTTTTTCCCTCCAAACTAACCGGGCACAGATCCACCCCCTCCTCCTCACCATGGACCCGTTGTCTTAACAACATGGAAGCTGAGAAACTGAGAATCCATTCTCAGTCATTATTAGACCGAGAGCAGCCAGACTAATTTATTTTGCTAATTTATTATATTTAGCTAAAGATTATTGTTGAGGGCCACAAGCAAGGCTCCTGACACAGATTTAAAAAAAATAATGTAAGAAAAAAAAATGAAAAAGGGCCCTAGGGACATCAAGGATATAAGGGGTGGGGGTGCAAGCCCGTTATCCCCCCCCCCTTCCCTCTGCACATGCCTGTGTGAGAGTATTTTCTCTCCATATTGTCTAACTTGTCCAGGCTTTCAACCGCAGACCACCTTACGGAAGACTCTATGTCTATTGTTTGATCTCGCAAGAGTTGCTGGTTAATTCAGTGGCAAGTGCCTGCCGCTGCTGCAGCTGCTGAACCCTCCTGACCCGGTCTCATCACTGGACCGCCAGGCAGTGGGGACACCAATTGATATGGAGGGTAAGATTAAACTCAGAACAGTTTGGGTAGTTTTTACAACAACCTTTCACCTGGATTCGTTGTCCCCTTAATGCTCTTGCCATTGGAGGGAAGATGTGGATGCTCTGCATCCAGGAAGCCTCCCCTTCAACTCCCTTGGGATTTGGAGTCATAGTTCAGGTTTTATTTTAGCTTTTTAGATGCTAATCAGCAATTTTCATCTGTAAAGAGAATATGTTGTTGTCTCGGTTACTAGGCCTGTCACAATAACAAATTTTACTGGATGATAAATGGTCCCAGAAGTTATTGCAATAAACAATGTTGTTTTGAGACTACTATCAAGTACTATAATGGTATTTGGCATGTTAGTGCAAGAACACATCCTCAAAGATCAATAAACTTTAATTATAATGAACATTTAGCACTGGAACTGGAAGACATTTTAAATATCCAAAACAAATCAAAACCAGAGAAACAACTAATAAAATTAGTTACGAAGTATCTGTAAACAAAATTGCTGAGACTAGCCAAAGAAAAGTCTAGTTGAGACCAAAATACCAGACTGAAGACTTTTGTCACCCAGTTTTTGGTAGAAAGAGAGAAAAGAGAAAAATGATCAATCATGTAAATGGAAAATACTGAGCTTTTTTTTATTTATCAATTGATCTATTTCCTAGGCTTATCACAATAATCAATAAACCAATTAATTGTATAAATTAAAACAAACGTAATAAATTCCATTGTCAATTTCCTTACATAATTGTGATTTTGTCATATTCCAGAAAATGGTCAAATGCATAGAGTTAAACAATCCCCACTGCCCCCTGCAGGCGACCATATTTCTTACTTATTCTGCACTCTTGCCTCAGCCTTACTTAATGCCACGTTATACTTTGTAATTGATATGTCAAGTAACAAAAGTCACATTTACTGTCATACATAAACGCAAATATTGCAAAATTCCTTGATAATATTGTTAGGTTCTGGGGTTTCTTGGGGCGGCTGCTAATTTTATTCCCCACTAGATGGAGTCCGAGAGGCTCTGTTCTGTCAGATCAGCATACGTTGTCAGATAGTCATACGCTTAGCTCAGGCATGTATACGCTGTCATTACCATATGATTTTATTTAATCAGCAACATAGAATCATGACGTAGATCATCATACACTTTGTTATTAACAGCTGTATGGCATCCTGACTTAGCGGTTAAGTAGGTTAATGAGTTTTACACGGGCGTGTGTTGTGGTTGACTGCAGCTGCAGCTCGACTGCTTTAAATACACTTTGAAACCACGACAACGCATGTATATCTATCTAGTTATCATGTCATATTATAAACAATTTAATGACTTATTTTCGTCATAACTTATTGCGTATGCTGAGACATCACAACTGACGCTCGGACTTCTTAATGCGCATGCGCGGGCATGCGTACTCACTGCACGTATTCTATCCTGCTGACAGAACAGCGGCTGAGTGGTGGGCTCAGCCTATGACGTCATCCCCACACCGGGGATCAATCATCTAGTTATCGGCAGCTTAAGAGAGGTGGAACGCCGGTACTTCGACGCCAGAGTGTCAACCTTTGATGGTACCTCTAAGCCCCTCAGAGTTTGCTCCGAGTTATCTCCTTGTGATCTGTCTTTTTCCCCTGCTATTAGAACATTTACCTCATTGTGATTTTTGCTCTTGTCAGGATTCCTCGGAATCTGGATCTGGTTCCAAATTTTCTGCTCACTCCTCGCGAAGGGGAAATTACCCCGTCGATGCCCGAGCTCCAAGACTCACCCGTATCCTTGTTTCTACCTGCCATTCTGGAGTTCCGACCGGTCGGTCCACCCATAGACATAATATAAGAGTAGACCCCGCATTGGCTGCTCTGGCGCAGGAAATACGGCGGCCATCTTGGAGCGGTCGTCCCTCCTACTTTGTTCAACCAAAACAGCATAAGATGCTTCAGCACTGAGGGATATTGTTGTTCAGATCGATCGATATTGTTGTTCAGGACTATTGATGTGAGGGTTTGACAGGCAACATTTCACAAGTACATATTATTGTGTATATTTTGTGATTAGAATTTTACTTTACTGTATTTATGTCCACCGGCGAGATACCAGCTAACATTAGCTACAGTGCTTGGTGAAATACGGGGTTCAGCCCCGCTATGAAGGCTAACTGAGATTCCGCAAATCTACAAAAATGTATTATTCTCTAACATTGACTTAGATTATGCGACACAAGAGCCTATATTAGAAATGAAACAATGCAACATATTATAAAACTTATTACTTGTTATAACATT
>NW_015114723.1:13476-15036 GCF_001443285.1 Poecilia latipinna | reverse complement strand
TAACGCTGAGTGGAGTGGTGTACCGCTCCAAGATGGCCGCCCTAAATCTCGTCAGCGACAATAGGCGAGAGCGGTCCATGAGGTGCCTGTCTATGGTTCCACCGACTCACTGCCGCCTTCAAGTGTCAGCCTACCTGTCCGTCCTCCAACGCCGCTCACCGTTTCTCCGCCAGCTACTCGGCCTCGCTGGTCAAATCCCCAAGCTCGACGGAGAAAGAATCCCAGAGGCTTTAAAGAATCCTAGGACCAACATTGCTTCTCCCACGCCATTGATAGACACAGCTCAAGTAAGTTGGCAAACTTACCGCCAATAAATCTTCTAAATTCCGACAACCTGGAACTCACCATCTTCCTCATTGTCTCCTCAGTGTGCCATGTGCAGCAGTTCAGTCCCAGGACCCGATCCACTTCTGATTATTTTTTTGTAAATAAACTTTATTATTGTTCATTTGTCTCCGGTGGTGTTCTTGAATGTGGGCAAAATCAGTAAAGCCCACCATGACAAATATTTGTAAAGTAGCACTACAAAATTGACTGTAAAAAAACAATACAAAAACTTTGGAGGTTTTGCTATTCATTCAGATAGATTTTCTCTGAAGACTATATGACAGAAGAACAACAAAAATGTTTTAAAGACAAAGATGTTATACTGGCCATCATAATCAATGGGGAAGGCTGATGTCATTGATATTGCAGCAAAGGTTAAGCCTTTGCTACGGAAGCTGACTCTTCACAAAACACTTTAATCCAAGCATCTTAATGAAAAATTGTGTTGAAGGACAAAATCTGAAAAAACAAAAAAAAAAAACTATAGCCTACAGAGCGGTTATGAAGCAAAGTCCTGTCATGAGTTTTTGGTAGTAAGTAAATTTTGCATTTCATTTTCAAATCAAGATCACAGAGCCTGGAGGAGGCGAGGAGAGGCACAAAATCCACTAGTCCATTGTGCATTATCTAGCCAGTAGATGCAACCATCTACCATCATATATATATATATATATATATATATATATATATATATATATATATATATACACACACACACAGTGTATGACACCTGACCACCTTGAAGTAGGGTATGGGTTAGGGTTAGGTATTTAAGCTCTCTCGATGACTCCCCCCATCTTGTCTGACGACTGTGCAGTTGAAACTGGGGAGCTAAAGGCAATGTATGGGCCACCACACACCGTCCGCAGCTTCTCCATCCTCTGGTCATACCGAAGTAAATGAGAAACCTATCCATATTGATGAGTGGCCATGAGTCTCTTAAAACCCCATAAAACCCAAAGAAAACATGAAAACTCCTAAACTGACTGATCTTTTTCCTAAACAGCATAATAATCCTAAACATCATAATCAAAGGAACAGTTTGATTATGCTGTTTAGCAATTCCTTCAGAATTAAGGTCCATATCAGGATAAAATACATTAACATTGTGGAAGTAAATTTCTTGTTTATTGTGGAGCAATCCTGCTTAACATGTAATGACAGTTCAATTTAACTCGAGTTAAGTATCTTTGTAAAAGCACTTAATTGAAATTAGTTTATTAAAGTTCAAGG
>NW_015114723.1:5103-9367 GCF_001443285.1 Poecilia latipinna | reverse complement strand
CAATCCTGCTTAACATGTAATGACAGTTCAATTTAACTCGAGTTAAGTATCTTTGTAAAAGCACTTAATTGAAATTAGTTTATTAAAGTTCAAGGGCACATCATCAGTAGTGCACCTTGGGGTCTCAGGGTGTTTCGGCCATTATCACTAGACACCCTACCCAAGGAGAGCCCAGTCATGGTTGATCAAGCCATGTTGTGTGTCCAAGATAAAAATCAGAGTTAAATCTAGTTAAATTGAGATTTGAGTTGTGTATATTCTTGCAGGATCATGTGTGAAGTCTCAAACAGGATTATTGAGGGACCTCCATTAGCCTTTCATTCTCCAAAGATGAATCAGGAATTGAAATCAGATTAATGGAGAATAAATCAAACCTTTATTTCCAAGAGAACATCAACTCTGGTTTTAAACTGAATTAAGTCCAGCTTTCTTCTTCTATCCTTTACTTTTTAGGTTTTTAGTGGTCCCAAAAGAAGGCTAAACTACTTATTGAAAAAGGAGACGATTTACCCAACGTTAGTCGCAGCAGATCAGCTGTAGGCACATGCGTTCTCTGTGATCAAAATGGCAGCGTGCAGCTCTAGTACGTAGTAAAGAAGGAGCCATAATGTACTCTGGGCAATTCCAGCGGGCATATAGTCCAAGTCTGATTGTCCGTTCGGGTTCTTTGCCGACCTCCAATTCTTTTCAAAGCTCGTTTTAACTCATCTAGTTCGAAAGATGAACTCATACTGATTTCAACAATGTATAGTTTTTCAGGGTTTCTATCAAAGGCCACTAAGCTAGAAGCCGATTTAAAGGCCCAACCTCAAAGTATGTTGGGAAATACAGCGGGCATGTTTGTAGTCCCAGTCTGATCTTCCATTCAGTTCTTCGCCGATCCCCAAATTGTTTCAAAGCTCGTTCTCACCCATCTAGTTTAAAAGGGAAGTTCATCCTGAATCCACTGGTGTAAAGTTTAACAAGATTTGCATTAAAACTGTCAAACTAGAAGCTAATTTAAGATCCCGACCGCTAAGCATGATGGGTAAATGAAGCGGACATGTTTGTAGTCCAAATCTAATTCTTTAGTTCCAGCCTTTGGCAGAAGCTCAGAAGTGAAATTAAAAGCTGTATCAAGCTTCATATCAGGAAAAGGAGTTTTCAAACAAAGCTTTAAAAGAGCTTTGTTAAAAAACAGAGTTTTAAAGACAGCACTCAGCCTTCAGAGGAGCAATCAAGTAACTGGGTAAAACTCGCAGACATCTTTGTAGTTCTGATCTTATTGAACCGTTCCAGAGCATGGCAGGGCTCACAAGTGAGAATAGACCCTTTTCACAGTGACGTCAGACAATGGCCGCCATAACTCGAAGCGGTGTATCTTTACTTCCGGTGTGATTTTGCTTCGGGAAACCTGACTGAAAAATTCACGGATACTCATTATCTTAAGGATATAATAAAAGGTAAGGTTAATAATAACAGCATTTAAGTGTTAGATAGCTGTTATTACTCAATGTCAATCCACCATTCTCTGACTGTGCATAAAATAAACAGCCTCCGATCGGAGAGTAAACCAGCTAGCAGCAGCTTTAGCCACAGTTAAGAAAAATATACACCGCTCTGTAAGTGCTGTAACATTTAGAGATTCACTTTATTTATCAACTTTAATAAAACAGCATTTAAGTGTTAGATAGCTGTTATTACTCAATGTCAATTCACCATTCTCTGACTATGTATATAATAAACAACCTCCGATCGGAGAGTAAACCAGCTAGCAGCAGCTTTAGCCACAGTTAGGAGACGTATACACTGCTGCCTTTCAGTGCTGTGTTTTTAAAAGTTTCACAAAAATCACTTACATCTTCCAACACTGTTGTTTAGAAAAGCATTTTAAAAATTGATTTAAGCGCTATCTGCCAAATAATTTACGTATTCTGATTTGATTCATAATTTATCCATTTGTTTTGTTGTCCATCTTTCTCAGCAGTAGCCGACCTAACAACCTATCATATCTGAGATGGTCTTGTTCCTCTGTCCATGGCAGGTTCAGTCAATCAGCTGTGGGACATCTGCTGCCTAACGTCAAACTATCATGGGCCTCTTAATTTAAAAGGAGAAACCAGTACAGAGCCTCCCTGCTCTTGCAAGTCACACTTCTTGGATGAACACTCACTACTGCAAGCAGCTGTGTTAGAAATGAAATCTTTGTGTATCTATCCTGTAATTAATATCTATATGTATCTATTAATAAATGAATTGATGTTGTGTAGAGTTCTGTAAAAACTATTGTAAATAGCTTCTCTTGAGTAATCTACATATGTGCAACTTTTACATTTAAATTGCTTCTTTTTGTAAATTTTACACATCTGGCAACAAAGTATGTGGAGGAGAGGAAATGCTAAAATTAAAGCTGCCATTGTGGAACAAAGACATAAGGTTTGTGGCCGTTTCTTGCAAACATCTATGTAATAATTATATTAAACACTGTGCATGGTTACTACATTACACAAACATAATTACCACAGTTAATTTAAGTCATTGATAGAGAAAATGTATTTAGAAAAGCATATCAATTTTATTTCAACATTATGTACTCAGGGTTTACAACTGAAGAAGACATCCATGTAGGGTCCTTGGCAGGTGCCAGTCTGCAGTGAACTGGTGGATGACAGAGGCAGTGGTATACTGTAATAAGCAGTTTGAAGCAAAAGTCCCACCATGTGATCCACAGGGTTTTCCCACCTCAGCACAAACTTCATGCACTTTCTTTCCACAGGCACCACAGCAGAATCAAGTGTAACCTGTTAAAAGGGATATAAAGGTGTTATTCCTATATTATAAATTTTGTACTGCCAAGTCTACAACCGCAGGAAAACAAAGTCTAAGAAACTTAACCTTCTAATCATAACATTTCATAAATATTCATTGGAGAAATGTGAAGGAGAGCGAAATAGTTCTTATATTTCTCCAATGAAACGTTAATATTTATCTATCTATCTATCTATCTATCTATCTATCTATCTATCTATCTATCTATCTATCTATCTATCTATCTATCTATCTATCTATCTAAGACAGAGTCTTCCTACTCATGTCTTGATCGTAGTAAGAGTTTAACTTTTCAGGATGTGATGGAGCAGCGGGTGTTTTGCATAACTGTCAAGTTTTGGACTTGTGGCTACAGGTAATGTCGCTACTTAGCGGGTGGTGAAACTAGCGTATGACGTGAGGAGGGTTTAATACGATCATGCATTTTACGTGACGGGTGGCAACCCCAGTCTATACTATAAAAATGTTATTAAGATTAGAGCCTAAATACGTTCTATTTCCAAAACAGAAAGGCTACGTAATGTTAGCCAGCTAACAAATTACTATTGCTAGCCTAGCATATCAACTAACAGCTAGAAAAAAACAAAACACGTACCTTCGTAGTCAAACTGGTATCAATCAGCGAGGAATTTTTCCAGTTTAGATTATGTTGATGAAGAAAAACTGTTTGCAAATAGTGATATATCTTCAAATCGTATTTGTGGCAGCTGCTTTAGAGTCCAGAAACAGCGTTAACTACACACACCGGAACTAAAGATACACTGGATCGAGTCAAAACGGATGTTGTCTGACGTCATGTGAAAAGGGTCTATAAAGGCTGAATCAAGCTTCATGTCAGAAAAACTGAGTTAGAAAATAGAGAAATTAAAAAGGAAATAAAAGAACGTAATGAAAAAGGACTCCACAATCAAAATTCCAATCTTCAGAATAGGAAACAAGCAATATTCCTGCATCCTGTGGAAGCTCAGAGCGGAGACTTAAAGCTATGCAGGGTGTGCGCATCTGATCTCGGGGTCGCCATGTTTGTGTTTGGTGATGTGTTTAATGTATTCATCTCCTTTAGCTAGGGTAGGGTAACCCTAACCCATATGCATGCTGGAGGAGAGAGAGGGCGGAGGGATGAATGAAAGAGTTTTAAGGCACTCACCCTGCTGGCAACCCCATGCGTAGCATCATAAAACAATATGGATCAATACACTTTGAAAATATATACAAATACATGAAAACAGAAATGAAAAATACTTCTACAAATAGATGGGCTGTCATTGGTCTTACAGTGTATTACAATAACATCATTGAATATATATACATTGATATATTGTATACTTAATATCATGCACAGTTTTGTAATATAATAAAATTTTAAATTTTTTATAAAATATATATTTTTTTAATTATTAACATTTGTCGGTCTCTTTAATTTGATCAGGTTTTGATCTGGGTTGGGCTTGTTTGG
>NW_015114723.1:0-2146 GCF_001443285.1 Poecilia latipinna | reverse complement strand
TTTAGATTATGTTGATGAAGAAAAACTGTTTGCAAATAGTGATATATCTTCAAATCGTATTTGTGGCAGCTTCTTTAGAGTCCAGAAACAGCGTTAACTGCACACACCGGAACTAAAGACACACTGGATTGAGGGATGAATGAAAGGGTTTTAAGGCACTCCCCCTGCTGGCAACCCCATGCGTAGCATCATAAAACAATATGGAACGATACACTTTGAAAATATATCCAAATACATGAAAACAGAAATGAAAAATACTTCTACAAATAGATGGGCTGTCATTGGTCTTACAGTGTATTACAATAACATCATTGAATATTTATACATTGATATCTTGTATACTTAGTATCATGCACAGTTTTGTAATATAATAAAATTTGTAATTTGTTATAATATATATATTTTTTTAATTATTAATATTTGTCGGTCTCTTTAATTTGATCAGGTTTTGATCTGGGTTGGGCTTGTTTGGAGCGTTCCATTTTCAATGACAGTCCTATGCTGCCATCTAGTGGAGGGTTAGGAATATAGGATGAAACTCACTTGCACATTACAGCAGACAAAATAAACAAACAAAAAAATGGTAGGGGGGACAATCTTGGGACAGAGAATATGTTGAAGGGGCCTCACATACCCTCCATGTTTTGTCGGTGTGGCTCCTTCCCTTGACACAGCTGCCATTGACCTCCATTCATTTGAAGAATTGCTCACTCAAAACAACTCCAAAAAAGTGCTCTTTTGACCAAACTTGGTTATCTATGTCCCCTCCAACCCTCTGCAGGTGCCCACCATGTTTGGTGGGCTGAGCTAAAGACTCCCATTAATTTTTCTGCCTAGTCAGTCTGGCTAGGAATCTCCTACAGGTTTTAACTCTAACCTCAGTGACCTCTTACTTCAATTTAGCCAGATTTTATTAAATTTTTATTTGTTTTTGAACTCTGTTTTGGAAATAAATCACACTTCACTTTTAAAATGCCATCTCTGAGCCTCTGTTGGATGAAGGATTTGCTGCTCTGAAGACTGGACTTTGGTTTTAAGCATCTACTTTTTAACCATTTTATTTTATTTGATTTTTCTTCAAACTCAGTTTTTAAGACAGAAATCACAACTCAAATTAAAATCTCATCTCTGAGCTTCTGCTATGTGCCAAAAATGTCTGTAAATACTGTTCTGAACATCAGAAATGGCCTTTAAAATGTCTGTCAGCATTTCAACATTTCCCAGAATGCATTGCATTGTGGGGCTTCAAATTGTAGCTTGTAGTTCAACTGTTTTTGCTCCTAACCTTAACAAACCATATATACTGTTATGATCAGAATGAGCTCAGCTGTTGAACTGGATGACTTAGAATGAATTTTGAAACATGTTGAAAATCGGCACCATGACTCAGAATGGGGTACATTTTGTTGAACTGCTGCCTACTGATCACAGAGGACATGTACCCTTTTTGGATCACATTATACTGATCATTCTAGAGGTCTTGCGGTGTATGATGGCACTAGAATGACTCTTTACTTGTACTGGGGTGATCATTCCTTGCAGGCACCTGAAAGGCAGCAGCTTGCTGTGTTTGGTCCAGGTTCTCCTTCCTTGGGAGGATGGCTGGGTGGTAACATTTTGCTGTTGCTGCTTTTGTTCATTCCTCTTGGTGGCACTGTGGCATGGGGAGCCATAACAACATGGTGGAGATCTGCTGGTACAGTTCATGTTTGCTAGCTTCGCAAAGGTGAGTCAGTGCCCCACCAAGCAGACCGTCGGCACTCAACCCAGACCAGACCAAAAGAGAATCAACGGAGAACGCTTCTGCTTCCTGGGCATGCTAGTTCCACCTTGCGGTGTTAACGGATAGCGTGTTTTTGAAACCAGGGGCATGGTACGTATCAGCCTTCCCAGGTTCCGCCTATAGGAACAGCACGTGGGAAAGGTGACTCTAGGACTCAGGAGTCTTAAATGCAGTCCAGTCTTCTATGACGAATAGCCTCACACAGCAACATGCATGCTGACTGGTATTCTGTCTTCAGTCTTACACCTCCACTCATTTTAACTGCAAAAGGAATGAATGTTACTTTTAGGAAATCTTCAGCTTAAAGGTCTGCTAAACAGCCTTAACCTCCTAAGACCTGAGCTCCTTTATTATTAAATCCTG
>NW_015114722.1:74533-110746 GCF_001443285.1 Poecilia latipinna | reverse complement strand
GGTAAGTAAACCAAATAACTGGAAACCTTGTAGGAGTAAGGTGCCCAAGTCCAGTCCTCGAGATCAACCACCCAGCAAACCACTGGTTTTATTCAGATGTGTTGGAGAAGGGATGCATCTAAAAATCTAAAATCACCTAATAAGATTTGCAGATAGATCCTGTGTTCTAATGTTTTTCTTCTAATTCCTGGCTTTCAAAAGTGAAGTGTTTGTTGTGTTTATATTAACTTTGATGAAACTTAAAGACATCATCTACGTATGTTGAAGCATCATAGAGTCCTGTATAAGTCTAACCAGGTGGACCAAGCACAGTTGAGTCATTTTAAGATGCAAAGACATGACAGCATACAAACATACAAATCACATGGTAATTTTGGGAGACTGGAGAATCCCCTGGAATATTATCCAAAATGTATGTAAAAGATTTGACTGAAATTGTCCACAGCAGATGTGGCAGTTTCAAGTGAAGCATTTTGATTGTCCGATTTCCTGTATGGCGGCTATTAGATGATCTGAAGTCATTACCATCATTGTCATTAATACCGTTATTTATGAGTTGCCAGCTCCAGTGCCTAATAACTCACCGTATGCAGGATACATGATGAAACTCTTGCTTGAGCTGTATTCCCACCACAATAGATCTTGATATCTTCTTTTAAATCTTGAGCCAAAATGAATCAGAGGAAGGTAATGATTAGCAAGGCAAAGACTGATTACATTCCTGCTTTGCTGTAACCCTGTATTAATCATAATAATTTCCCTCAACCTGACACCTCAAGTTAGGATACACTGTTTGCTTTGAAACCATCAGGCTGTCATCAAAATTATATTAACTTGACTGTGGCTTCCTGCTTGATAGCAGGACACTGATGGTGTGATTTGCATTGCCACCCTAAGAAAGGCTTCACAAACCCACACAAAGGTTGTTTTTCTTCTTTATCGAGCCTAGCATGGCTAAAATATCTATGAAAGAGACATTTCTCAACACCAGAAATTATGAATCTAGCTATACAATTAGAGGCATGAGAACTCAAGTGTGTGCAATCAACAGGAAAAGATTCATGTGTTAATTATGCTAATTAAAGGTCAGCAAGTGCAACTTGGAAAATATTTACAGCAAAAAGCTGCAAGCGTGTGGTCCATATTTATGTAGCTGGAGCTACATACCCTTCTATAGCTTTGTCTCTATTAACCTCAAATGCCATCTTGTTGGTTTTATCTAACACATACATACACATGCACACGCACGCGCACACGCACGCACACACGCACGCACGCACGCACGCACGCATGCACGCATGCACGCACAGTTATGTTACCCTCCTCTGCCTTTAAAGGATCAGAGTTTTTTTGTTGTTGTTGCTGTAGGTGTCAGTGATGAGTCACACTAGCAAATTACTGCATTTCAAACAGCTTTCAAATTACTTCCCTTCCAGTCGGGTGGTGCGCTGATAACCGATAACAGTTTTCACTTTGACAAGGAGTTTTGGAGGACTCATCTTTCCTTCTGTTTGTTTGCCTTAAGGTGAGTCTCTAGTGGAGCCTTAACCAGCATTTGGTCTATATCACAGTAATCACACTCAAATGCAGAAGCAAAAGAACTGAAGAAAATAGCCATTGTTCCTACAAAAGAGTGAGAAATACATTAATTACGAGTTTTTTTATTACACAGTATCGTATTTACCTTGCAGCTGCTGGTGCAAAACCAATCCACTTAAGTAGGAAAATGGTTAAGAAAAAGCTTATTAGGTTACTGTTCATAGAAAGGCGCCATTAAGCCGATTCTGAATGTTCATGTTTTTTGCTTTAAAGGTGCTGCTTAAGATGTGCTTGCATCTTCCATTTATTGGATCTTCATCAAACATTTGATTAAAAATGCTTAAAATAACTGTAATCAAGCAGTCTGTTGTCGTGACTGTGGACTGTGAGTGTGTTGGGTGTGTTTCTGTGACTTTTTCCAATGCTTGCATCAGTGGGCAGTCAGTGTTCACTCCTAACACCTCATCAGGTATTTGCCGAACTACCATTCATGATCTGATGATCAACCTATGCGGTACAATCAAGGCTCTTCCCATGATAAAAAATAACTTCCATAGAGAAAACTCACCATTTAGGTCCTCAATGCTTCCCAGGCCCTAACAGCTACGACTGAGATGAATTAGCGATGTACCTCCTGAGATGCCACATTTCTTGAGTCACCTTTTCCTTTGTGAGATATTACCTGGATACTCACCTGCCTCCATTATCTTCTGCTGCAAACCAGGTTTCCTCTTCCTGCCTGGTAAATGACTTGTATAGCTCTTTATCAAGACCAGAGGAACCAAAAGCGCTTCACAATACATTCAGTCATTCATCGATTCACGTACGCATTCACATGCTGAGCCCCTGGGCAAGCTACTATTCAGTAAAGGAAACATCCAGTGAGGAGTAGCTATACGGACAAATCTGACCATCAGAAGCCAACAAAGGATGGATTTGAGATGATCGAAAAGCAACAGTGCCTAAAATAACCAGCTGTGTTGGATTTTATGAAACTCAGAATTTCAAAGTCAGAAATCCAAATTCAAGGGGTACTTAAGTTATTTTTTCCACTGTGCTTTACTTATTGCCATTCTTATATTTTAGAAAATGAATGTATTATTATGAAGGTTAGTATTTAGGTTTTAAAGCATACATACTATTTTTCTAAGTTGCCTCATTTTATAGGAATTACGACCAAAAGTCCCGGTATCACAGGTTTGTGAACCACTCTTCTCTTGTATATTAAAGGGTTAAGAAAAGTTCAATCTACTTCAGTTAATTTTTTGTTATTATTTTGGTTGCAAGCTCAGCTTGATATACTAGCTAGATAAACTATAATTTTTGCTTGTGCAAATTGAAATTACAGAAATAAAATTACTTAATTGTATACCTACCAATTTTGAAAAAATTAGAGTCTTTCTGAAAAAGAAAAAAAAGGTTGTTGGGCAATGATGAAATGGCTTTCAGCCATATGAAAATGTGTATATTTTTTTAAGCTGCAGAGGAAACACTTTTCTTCTGTAAAATTGCCATCTACATTTTCTCACTGCATGTATACGTAGCCTATCTGAAGTATAAGAAACTTGACACTTCAGTACTTAAATAAGGCGCCAACATTTACTCTGATGGCTGATGATGAGCACTAGTGCCGTGGCTGAATTATGATTAAATATCATGTAAATGTTTACATCCGTCGATGCCATGAATTTTAATGACTTATCATTTGAACAATATTATGATCATATGATTTTGATTGCATTTCTTATTTAATGGAAATCTGAGACCAATTACATTCGACCTGCTTATTCATATTTTTTTATTGGTTATTTCTCTGTACATGGTCTAGATTAAATTAAAGTAAATGTGAGAATTCAACATTTTTATTCATCGTGTAGCTCCATAATTCCTCAACAGTGAACTACCAAGAAAATTAAAGTGAGTATGTGGGTACATAATGTCTTATTTACACTAATGAAACAGACACAGCTTCACAATCATTACTTTCACACAACACAGATCAAGAAAATAAGTCAGTGAAAAAATATCAAAGACAATTTCTCTGAAATTCTTTTAAAGTTTTTTTGTATAACTGAATAACTGAAGCTGTGCTCATGCGTTCAACGTATTAGAAATTGTAGGTGTTGATTCACTTTGGTTTCTTGCAGTAAACGTGTACACAAATGTTGTTTTCCTGCCACAATAACTGTTTCCCATCTTTGCCATCTGTGCTGTGAACCCAAACGATATGGATGCAAACTAGTGTCCTAATAAAGCCACTTGCTGGGTTCTACTGTATTACATGGCAGCATTTGGCTGGAGGACAAGTCTCTTTCCACAAGGCGTGTGTGCTTGTGTGTGTGTGTGTGTGTGTGTGTGTGTGTGTGTGTATGTTCGCCTGGGTTGACTCAGTTCACTTGCAGCAGTGTGTTTGCTGATGCATGTGCCAGGTGTCTACAGGGGACAGAGGAAGAGATTGATGGTGAGCACTGCTGTTTCACGCCCTGTTATGAGTCGGCTCATCAACCTCAAATTCATTGCCTGCTCCTGGCCTTCGACACCATTCATCACTGACACCACCACTTTCTCAAAGGTTGCAATGCACATTTTAACAGCTAATAGTCAAAGGAGGTAAATAATTTCTGAGTAGCAGACAATGAGAGTGCGGGACAACAATCGCCAGGAACGTGCACACATTTTTTCAAGCAGGATCCACTTTCAGAGGCACCACGGACTCCTGTCATAAGTCTTTTTATGGGTCTAAAAGCTGCTTGGCAGTCACTGGGAGCTCTACGCATCATTTATACTGGCTTATAGATCCAAATATTACTTTTAATACCATATTCATCATGAGGTAGATGTGCTAACCTGCCACAGATAACTTGCGAAGGGGTGATGTTCATTCAGAGGGTGGTGCAATGTGAGCAGCAGGGCATTATTCTTTACTGTGCCTGTTAAAGATTTAAGGAGCTGATGGGAATGGAAAGAGTATTTTTGCCACCTTCAAGCTCATTCTTTCTTTCTTTTCAAAGATTTATTATTTTCTCATACAATAAAAATGCAGAATCATATTTTTTTTTCAAGTGAAAAGCTATATGTCACTGTGTTTTATAGCAAGTGCTTACCCTTTTCTTTATTTTTTATTTTATTTTTACTTTTGCTGTTTCATTTTAAAGTTGTATTTGAGTGTTTCCCCAGTTGTTCCAGATCTTCGACCAAGTCTAAGAATCAGATTTGGAGCTTCAAAGAAAGTTTGAAAAGCCTTGTAACTTAAATTGTTGGCAGATGATCTCAATCTATGTTTTAGTTGTAATTCACCAGAAAACCAAAAGTTAGGTTTACGAAGGCCAATCCTGCTCTTTGTTTATTTAACAAACACAAACAACAACTCCAAGAGTGAGCAGAGCACCATGAGGTTGAAATGTTGTCTGGCGATGCTGTGCTGCCTCCTTTAACAGTTGACTCACAAACTGTTAGAATGAGACTGAATCAGATTCACAAAAATAGGCCAAAAACATTTATACATTCCTTCTCACAAAAAAAAAGAAAAAATGGTTCTCATATCAGATTTTTTTTTAGGTTAACATTGCACTGCATGCAGCAATTTCAAACTTTTGAAAAAGCGTGTTGCTACCATGGAAAAAGAGAGAAAAAAAAAACTTGGCTGTGACTCTGTTGCAGATTATAGTGTGGGCGCCAGAGTCTCTCACATCATCAAGTCCCTGCTATGCATTGTGTTGTAGAAACCTTATGGTGCAATTACTTCCCTCCTCTGACAAAGTGGCGTGGGCGGAAATAGCTTCTGTTAATCATGAGCTCTATTTTATCACTTCCAGGTAGAAACCGTTCACAGGGCTGAGCGAGGAGCTGCATTAGCGCGCCTGCTCAGAGATCCCCCCGCTTGTATTACTGTAATTATTGCCAGAATTGTGTCAGCATTATTTTTTTTTCCCTATCTCCCTGTGATAAAGCATGTTGATTTTTCACCTTACCACACAACCCTGCTTGCCTTGCTCAGTCCAATACCTGGGTGGTGAAAGAAAAACTTAATTAAATGAAACAAAAGACCATCTATATCTAGCCATTGTCTTGTGTTAGCCGCTTGCACAGGGAACCGTCGGTGACAGCTCCTTCTGTGGTTCATTTGTTTGAAATGTACCTGACTGCATGAGAGGGGATGCATGTTTGAGCATGCTGTTTAAGAGATAGGAGAGCACAACAACAAAGGGAGAGATGGAACCATTACTGTGAGGCATGTGTGTGTTCTCCAGTGCATGTATTCCATTAAATGCAGCCGTGGTGCATCAGTGTTAAACTGTGCGAGTGGCCGAGCAGGCGGGGGAGCGTGAGTCAGTGCGGGGGTGCGGACATGGAGTGAGGGTAAGGGGCCAACTAATGCTGAGTGGCAGTTGATAATACCAGACCGTTATATCAGCATCTGCCCTCTAGCTTCATACTTACCTCTGCGAGCCTGCTGCCGCCATCAAGCATTTCAACTAAGATGAACATGCACTCACACAAACATGTCTGCCATGCAAACACACTGAGTAACACTGCATTCTGCAGCAAACAATCACTTGTGCAGAATCTAATCAAACGGAGGTTATGCGCTGCCTCAAGGCATTATTACAAATTGCTTCTCCTTTTGATGTGTTTCTTTCATCCACGGACTCAGACCCCATATTGTAATGCAGAAAATAAGTGACACTCTTCTTCTGAGCAAAAAAAAACCCCTGTTTTGTTTTTCGGGAAAAAAAAAAAAAAAAAAAAAAAAAAAAAAGGCCATTTCCTACATAATTCTGCAAATGGATTCTAACACTAGATTGTATAAATGCACCACAAAGACCGGAGATGTTAATCCTGATTGCTTTTTAACATTTAAATGGGTCTTCTCAGAACCGTTCTCTCACACCTATGAAATATAAAACCACCTGACATGATATTTCAGTAACATTGATTCAGAAATACCAAAATTAAATTTTTAACTCTCCACAAATTCTTTAAGCAATCATTGAGATATCTGAAGAGGGGTTTGTCGGGATCCTGATGTTGGGTTGTGCTTGTGTGTGTGGGAGGTCATTCCTTAATGGAAGATCTTTTCTGGAGGTTGTGGTCAACCTGCTGCAATCTCTACACCTGTCTGCAATTATCCCTTATGTTGCAGAGGCTTTTAAGAAGCTGTTGGATGGCACCTGGAGATCAGTCATACTTGGTGTGTTACCTTTCTCACTAGTTACTTTTTCCATGTGTTCTTTGTTGGATTACCTCCTGCTGTGGCTTCCACGCCATCCTGGATACAATCAACTATCTATTGCTTTATCTAGTTCTTCTCCAGGAATCCATTTACTTCTCTGCAGTCTTCATCAACAACAGCAATCTATAGCAGATGACGTTCCACCATCTGGACCCTTCCTTCCTCTCAACATCTACCTTCCACAACTGGACCATAAGATGTAATTATTCTTCCTCACTTCAAATGTATTCAAGTCATATTACGCCTTTTCTAATCACTTCACTCTTCCTCTAGACATCACCAAGAACCGCAAGTCTTTCATGACTGTACGTTTTTATACACTTACTATAAATAAACCAGATTCCTGCCGTTTGCTTGATTTTATAAATGACAAACAGAATTTTTGCTGCACAGACCAGCACAAACATTTAATATCAACTTTGTTTGATTGGAAAAAGGTGGGGGTGACTGGTAGCTCCACTTAGGTCATTAATTTAGTGCATAGTTAAAATTTCTTAATTGTTCACCATTATTAACCAGCCATGTGGTATCTTATGCACTGATAAGTCAATTTATCGACTTATCAGTGCATTGATTTGGGAAGGAGGAAAAAGAAAATTGGTACCCATCTCTGACGAGCATCAGACAAGGGAGGGAAACACGCACACCTTGTCACTGCAGAGTGACACAGAAATACACAGAATAACCATGCATGCAGGCACTCATAACTAAGGACAATTTACAGTAACCAGTTAATCTTACAGCCATGCTTTTCGACTGTTGAAGTAAATCAAAGTACCTGGAGGTACTTCCTGGGGAGAGCATGCAAACTCCATGCAGAAAAATCCCAGGAGCTTCTTTCTGCAAGGCAACCAACTGCACCACTGTGCAGCTTGTTGCATGACTTATCAGATGTCAAATATTTTCTATTTTTGAAATGTATTAATTTGCATGAATGAGACGTTCATCAACTCTGTGCTTCAGGATGTTTTAAACAATATAGGGAAAACATGCCGTTTCATGTCCCATAATTTTGATATTAAGGTTGTGATTAGCGTTGTACAGTATTTTACTTGAAATTCTTTTTAGCTTAATGAAGTCTAATTATACAAAAAGAGTTAGTATGCACTAAATAATGTACATTTTATAATTCCAAATGCTTCTCCACTTCCTGATTGGCCCTTATTTCTCTAACAAGGTAAAACGTGTTAAGACTCTAATCGGTACACACAGCAGCTGCTTAAGAAACCAGGCCTCATATGATTGACATATTTGTCAAATATAAATTTAACCATGGAACACCAGTGATAACTCAGAATCCCTGTTTATGATTACCTGAACACACAGCGGAATAAAAGCCCATCCATAAACACGGAGGCTCTCAGCCAGAAGCAAAAAGCCCCGATGCAGTGAGAAATAAACTCTTTGAGGGCTGACAGCTGAATCTCGTTGCACACAAGGCCGAAGCAGGGGCTTGACATTGACAAATGAAATGTATGGAAATGAGTTGGGCTTTAATGTTGTGACTAAGCTTGTTTCTACATTATGCACAAAGATGCCGGTAATGACAGCCCAGTGTCTTACTTTATCTGCGGGAAAGCCAAATAACAGAAATAAGTGTACTTTTTGTGGCCTTGAGCCATAATGCACAAAAATGTACCATTATGGCAGACCTTGGGAACGACTAGCTGATGGGGGAAGTGGAATGCGCTTTTTATTTTGTGATAAATGGAGCAGAAACGGGGACTTAAAAACACAGGTAAAAACCATGTGTGGGTAATAAAAGTCTCCCTGTGTGACCAGTAATTGTTTACTCCAGGAAACCTTCTGATTCTTGCTTTGATGTTTCAGGCAGAATGTGAGAGATTTAAACCTTTTCAGTGTTCTTATGCCAGCTGTGAACTGCTTCTCCACGGCAAATGCTGCAGATTTTTTTTTCAATGCCTTGGTACTGATAATGATCGAGTTACAGCCAAAGTGCACAAAACTACACATTTAGAGAAGCTTTTAGCTAACGGCATAGTGTAGAAGTCCAAAATGTCACACGTAGAAGATGCATAAATCGCAATGACATTTTAAGTCATAAATGAATGCAGGATGTATTATGAATTAAGTCCCTGTAAAATATCCCTGACCTTTCTTCTGTGTTCCTTTGTCTTTGTGATGCTGTTTCATAAGTTTTCTTTAACAAACCTGTGAAGTCTTCACAGAACAGTTGGATTACTGAGAAAAACCTCCACTCAGGTGGATTCAATTAAGTAGACGAAGGCAGTTGATTAGAGTGGATTTTACTTTGGAGTGTCAGAGTAAAATATACAAACGCATCGCTTTACATTTTCTTCAGTAAGAAAACATAAATGCATTTTAGTTCTTCAAAGTGTACACGTCCCTCCCAACGTAAATGTTTGGTTAATTAATAAGTAAATGAAAACAAGATATTCCAAAGAAAGTGGGATGTAACTTACCAGTCAGTTTTTAAAAGCTTTGGGTATCTGCTAGAAAGTCGAAAATAAAAGCAGATTTAATTTTTCGCCATCACACTGCCTCATGTCACACACTAAATCTATTCTATTAGACTAATAGAACCATTCTGGATGTTCCTGATACAGAACCAAATAAAACCTACATAGCAAGGATTATAAGGAGTAATTGGTAATGAGGCTAAATTAGCTTTAAAATTAACAAAGACCAACATTTGGTATGTGTTTAACAGTCAGTTCACAATGCAAAGCAACAGGAAAAATAGAACAATACTTTAATGAAATAATGTTTTAATAATAATTTGCTAAATTAGAAATCATTAACCACCAGCAACCCTCCCGACCCCACTAAGGGACAAGGGTGTAAAGAAAATGGATGGATGGATGGATGGATGGATCATTAACACTATGTACAGTTAATTCTTAATGTGGGCTGCACAACGTTGTAGTTGGTAGAACAGGCATTTATATAAAATTATGTCCACTGGGTCCAAGTGGATAATATCAGTTTTTATTCTGATTCTAGTGTGAAATTGGACACCAGTAATTATTCACAAATTTCTCAATAAACTAAGGAAAGATCCTTAGTGGTATTACAGCCATCCAGCCACAGTTGACGGGCTTTTTGCATTTTTAATCTTTTTGGGATCTGCTCTGAAATGTTTATATGTCAAAATAAAACCTTTAATTCTAAATCCCAACTTACATAAAGGATGATTTTAAGGCTTACTGCAATCACGGATTTTTTTTAGTACGCATATCCTGACTGATACATTTGTACAGAGATACCTCTCTGAAAATTATGATTGCAGCTAAATAAAACGCAAATGAGCAATAGAACCTATAGAGCTAACCCTGTCTGACAAGGGGAGGAGCTAATACTATTCTGAATATCACATAATCCTCATATGAACTTAAGAAATGAAGTGCTTACACAGTCAGGGCGGTGATGCAGCCAGAGATAGCCACCACAGACTAACAACCAGGCTGCAGAAGAAATGAGTCTGCACCACTTTAGAGTCGGAAGCTTCAGATTGCAAGTTGTTGGCGAATCTCGCCACCAAATGACCCTAAGTTATAAACACACACACACACACACACACAGGTTGCGCCAGTGTGTTTTTATCTTTCCCCGTCTCCTGGAACTTAATCAAGCCGGGGCAAAGGAAGGAGGATGCAGCCCGCTAATCTCCAAGCGTGCGAGGAGGAAAAACAGCCCCGCAGCAGCTTCATCACTACAATTTCTCCCTTTCATTCAGGAAAGTACTATTTCATTCATGCCATTTCCGTTCATTCATCAGCTCGGGCCAGCCTAGACTCACACTGCTATCTCCCCACCAACATTCTTATCAATGGGAGTGACGTCAGCAGCGCCTGCAGCTGGGGGTGGGGGGTTATTCAGGGGGGGAGGGGGAGGGAGCGTCACGTGGTCCAGCGAGGGGGTATATACGATAAAGTTGCGCTGACCGTGGTGCTGAAAACATTCATCCAATTGTACACCAGCGCCAGTACCGCTGCGATATAAACACACCTTCAAAGCTAAACAAAGAATCCTTGACTGAGATTTTTTTTTTTTCTTGATGTTGGTCACAGGCTGAACAGAGAAGGAGGGAAAAGTGACATTCTCTCTGGTGATCCACTATTCATGATAATAATCTTGGCTTTTCCAGTGCTTTGTGAGTTTCACCGCTTCCCCACCCCCCATTGGGACTCCAGGTAAGTGGAGCGAAGTGTCATCTTTTATCTAAGGCAAGGCGAGGCAATCTGACCAAAAAGATCGGAACTGATTTTTTTCTTCTTTTCTCAAAAGTAAAAAAAAAAGAAAATGAGGAACGAGGTACATTTCGTGCATGTGAAATCGTTCAAAATTTTACACAAATTTGGCAGATTTTTTTTTCTTTTGATGCAACATTTATTCTTTTTTTTTGCCGATAATTGCCATTGTCTAAGTGCAATCTTAATATTGGACTATGTTAAAGTTATTCTAATTGACTTAATTATTATAATTTAAAAAAATAAGTAGCTTTAAAATTTTGAAAAAAATAATACGTTTGTTAGGAAAGCTACTTTAACTATTTGAATAATTTTGGGTTCTAAAACTAATATATGTTTCCACAATGGAAACAAGATAGAAAAAATGTATGTATGCATATATGTTTTTTTTTTTTCCCGAGGAGACAATTAAGGATTTAACCCTCTATTGTGTGAATGTAATTGTTGTCAGTAAATATTTCTCCGCAGCAGCTCTTCAAACCTTTTTCTGGGTTGAAATTTCGCGAATATTACACGTGAACTAAATAACAATGTTTGCATTTTCATCATAAATAGGCATTTAAAAATCAAACTTTAAAGAGTTCTTAATTTCCAGATTAATCATTTTTAACCAAATATGTAGGAGCAGTTGCTTTATCCAACTTTGATTGTTTCGTTTCGTCTCTTTTCGTTGAATAAAAACGGAAACAAATTTAAATGCGGACAATGTTGCCCCCAAATGTTTGCGCTGGTCTGCATTCCGCCGCCGCGGCTGCCGCCACTGGAGGAAGATACTCGCATCATACAAAGGACAAAAGCCTCGTATCCTCCCTGGCAGCTACTCTTTTTTTTTTTTTTCGTCGCTCGCGGGAAAACGGAATCTTAAAATTTTTACATCCCGCTTGTCTACAAATTGTTCCGACCACTCAGAGACCGCAGGATTAAACACCGTCAAGCGTTGCTCCAAGCTTTTACGCATGACTTGCCAGTGCTTGCCATCTTTAAAGCCAGTGTCGTGCCAAATCGCCTTGACGCACGGAAATTAACTAAAGTCACGACTAATACAGAGTTTTGGTTTTGCACTTTAATTTAAAAGAAAGGGATGTTTAGGATGGGACGTGTCCGAATCTGGGTTGAGCTAGCTTGGAGAAAAAGGTGAGGCATTTTTTTTTTAATTTTTTTTTTTTTAATTTTGGTTATATCAAAAACAAGTAATCGCGTTTATTTACGTGCAAATATTTACCAGTGTGAGATAAATCTCGTCCTGCATTATGCGATTGAGCAAGAGTTATTCCAAATCTCTTAATCTGCACCGTGTGAAAATAATAATCTGGTTCAAGCGGCGATTTGGCAGGCGCAAAAAAAAAAAAAAAAAAAAAAAAAAAAAAAAAAAAAAAGGCCACGCTCCTCTTGTGAATGATTTCTTTCCGTATAAATTACGAAGTGAATCGAACAAATAAAAGGCCGATGAAGCTTCATCTTCATGTTTTCCATCGAGTCTCATTTTAACGGCATACTGGAAAATGCAGCCACATTTTTTTTTTTTTGAAACAATAGTTTATCAGTGTAAAATGCACGAGTTTTATGGATGATTAAGCCACTTTTCTCCTTGAAATATCTTCATAATAATAATAATAATAATAAAAACTGATTTTAAAATATCTGCTGTATGATATAAACGTAAAATATCAGGTAGCAAAGTCTCCAAAGACATTAAATGGTACTTAACACAGTATAATTGAAAATAACACAGTGATTCCTATTGATCAGACGACCTTTCTATCCACTGAAATCCCTACATCTAACAGAGACCTACTCATGTGTTTTCTCTCCTTCTTTCTCTGCCTCCTCTTCCCTCTTCTTCAGGTGCTTCACCTCCCTCCTGCCAGTCCTGCATGGTCATGACCTGTCATAACGCCCCTTCCACAGCTCGTCTCATCCTATTGGTCCTGCTCATTGTCACTCCACAGCTAGCCGGCTCCGCCCCGGCATGGGGCGAGCAAGGGGAGGGAGGGGTGCAGGGGCGCACACGGACAGACCACAAAGAGGACACTCTGGGCCCCCTCCTTTCGCCTCCCCAGCCCCAGATTTTTCCTGGCACAGATGACGCATTGCCAGACCGGGTTCATGGTCCAGGTCAAGATAGCCAATTAGATAAAGTGAGTGACCCTGAGCAGGTGCTTGCTGTTCTTTTGGAGTCCCTGGACCACCCAGGGGATGGCGAAATCCTCGCCAGCAGAAGCAGAGACTGGGAAGAGGAGGATCAGAGTCAAAAGCCGCCCTCCGCTGAAGACATGCAGGGTGGTGAGATAAGAGGAGCAGAGCAGACAGAGGGGGTGAGGGGGAAGGAAGAGGACAATGAGAAGCAAGAGGCTGATAAGGCAATTGAAAAGGTAATTTTAGGCCATTTGGCAGCTGTTCAGGGGGATGAAATGCAGGAAAAGGAGAAAGAGGAGGCTAAAACTACAAGATCAGGGGATGATCAAAATGCAACTGAGGAAGAAAGGAGCGACAAAGAAGAGGAGCAAGAGGAGGGAAATAATTTAGAACAACTTATAGAAAAAGTCAAATCTGCATCCACATCAGAGGCGGAAGATCCCTCGTTGGAGCGCAAAATCCGAGGCTACTTCCAGAACATTGACTTGGGTCTGCAAGACAATGAGATCCTGCCTCCTCTGAAGGGCTACAAGGCGTACAACACTCAGCTCGCACGAGCCGGGAAGAAGCAGCACTGGCAGGATAACATGTCGCGCAACAGACCCGTCAAGGGGGGGAACTTCATGGACGACTTCGATGACGGTGGCGAGGAGCTGGAGGAGGAGGTCGAGGAGGAGGAGGAGAGCCTCTCCCACATGCAAGAGGAGGCGAGGGCGCGTGCAGAGAAGCAGGAGGTTCTCCGGCAGCAGGAGGAGGCGGAGAGAGCCAGGGAGGAAGAGCAGAGGCTGGCGGACATCGCCTCTGACATGCTGCTGCAGTACATGGGCAGGAAGCAGCAATCGTTCATGAAGCCGCGACAGAAGAGCAGCAACACTGCCGAGGACAAGAGGTCAGAGGAGGTCCTCCCAGACGAGGACGACCTGGACCAGCAGATGATCGATAGGCTGATTGAGATCAGCAGCAAGCTCCACCTGCCCGCCGACGACGTAATCGAGATCATAAGTGACGTGGAGGAGAAAAAGAAGAAAAGGAAAGAGTTGCAGCAGCAGCCGATCAACAGCAATCCAATCATTCCTCGTTTCAGGCCTCTGGTGCCTCCTCCTCTTGCCACTCCCCCCATTTACCACTACACAGCCTCAAAAAATCCCAAGAAAGCTCCTTACAAGCACAATAAATCCAACAAGAAATGGCACAAGGACAAAGTCAAGTCATACAAGCAGGACTATTGGTACAAGCCTCAGAAGCAGCTTGACTACTGGTATAAACCCCAGAAACAGTTTTTAGCCTTCCCCTCCTATCCCTACTACCAAAAGCCATATCGAGCCTACTACCCAGTTTACTTCCCATACCCTAAAGCACAGTACTATGGCAAATCCTCCCCCTCCCGAGATCAGCCCTTCGGCCCCCAGGAACTTGATCTCCAGCCCCCGAGGCGCAGGCACAGGGGTGGGGGTAAGAACCGGGCCGGACAGGGCTGGAGGCAGCAGCCGCCCCCGCGTCTGCCTCTCACACCTTATATCTCTAACTATATCCTTCCTCACCCACGGACCTACCAGCCTCTGCCCCCTCCTAAACCGGTAATCACGCCCAGGAGGGGCAGACGACCACAGTACTACTACCCACAGGTCACTCCTGGAGATGACTATGAGGAAGACGGGCTGGTGCCTCAGCTGGACAGTGAGGAGGAGCTGGAGAACTTTATTGAGAGGATCTACATGAAGCGCAGAATGTATTGAGGGACTCTTTTGGACACTGTCAGATCAGCGGGACTAAAAGAGGGCTAGAACTGAAGAAAATTAGCTGAGAGAAAAGTTATAACTGAGGTGAAATGAAAGGACTCAGAGGAGATCCGTTTTGAGCCTGTGGTCATTTTAAAAAGTTGGGAAATGAATAAAAGTTAGATTTCTTTTGTTCTTCACTGTAATTTTATTATGTTTTCAGTCAGGGAGAGAATGAAGAAGTTCCTCTTTGTACTCCCTGTAACCATGTTCAGCCTCTTGATGGGTTTACATTTTAAACCAGAACATACCGCAGTGTATGTCTGCCTCCATTCAGGTCAGTCTCTGATGCTCTCTTGTATATTTCAGAGAATTATAGAGCAAGCAAACACACACATGCAAACACACAGAGGCATGCATACATATGCACCTATGACACATTGACATGCACACCTTAAAAAAATATGTTTACAACCTCACTTTGTATCTTTTGTTGTATATTTATGTCACATTAAAAAGGAAAAGCAGCTCTACGACTTCTTGGCGATACAAAAAATGAAACTGAGACTTTTTTTTTTTTGCTGTATTTGATGTGTTTAGATTTCTTTCTTATGCCAGATTGGATTAACTTTAAAGAGCTTTAAACACTTTTCAGTTCAAATTTGATATTCAGATTATTTGCCTTACCAGTGCCATGGTTCTATAAGGGAAATATCACATTGCATACGACTTTTATCACAAGTGATCCTGACGTAGAAACCCTGTGGACTCCTAAAGCACAAACTTAAACAGTAAACACTTCCAACGTGGTGGACCAGGGGTTTTTAACTATTTTGGGATCCAGTTTTTTTTTGTGTGTGTGTCAGCAGCACACATCTGATATTTATCTATGCCTTAAATTTTTGTTATCATCTGAAGCCCTTTTACTTCTTGTGTACCTTTTTGTTCCTTCACCATCTCTGGATTTCTTTTTTTTTTCTTTTTTTTTTTTTTTAGAAAAAAAAAGATACTTGAAATCACACTATGTGTTTTGCAGCCTTTTATTACAGATGTTTCCACCAAGAGGCTACAAGCATTTTGTTGATTTTTCAGGAGATAATTCATTGAAAAGCTTCAGTCCAGGGAGTCAGGGATTGTGCGTAAGCCGTTAAATGCACGTCTTTCTACTTGCATCTTAAAAAATGAACAAAAAAAAGAACAAAAAAAGAGGAAAAAAATAAAACAGTATGGAGAATACAAAAATGATTGTTTTCTCTGAGTAAACTGTGAACCTAAAAAAATAACAAAAAACAAAAATCAAAGGAAAGAGGGCCACTGTATATGCACAGTGAAGCCATCTGTCTTGTAAAAGGAGAGTGTTGTTGTTGATGTCACCTTTAGCATTGTAAGATGTACAGTGTGAAATAAATATGCCCGTGCAATGTGTAAATAACAGCATGATGATTACTAGTTTTGCTATATGATAAAAAAAATAAAAGCAATTATTTTATTAAAGTTCAGTTTTTTAATGGCTTTTTGGAGAGTGCTGTATTGTATACATCCAGCAGCAAAAAGAAAAAACTGAAAACAAAACCCAAGCGGGACAAAAAAGATGATGACAGTCAGCCACAGCTTAGTGACAGCACAACTCATATATGTCACAGCTGCATCAGGACGGAGACAAAGCAGAATCCTTTAGAGGGGTTTTGATATATTTGCAAATAATCAAGACCAAGAAAGCAGAATGAATGGGGATGAAAAGAAGAGAAAAAAAATAAAAAGTATGTAAAAATTCAGAAGGAGGTGGGGTGGGCGAAGGGGGAAATGGTAACTGCAGTGATTGATGAGTCACATGATTGGTGGATGAGTCATCCATCTGTACACTTTACTGCGCAGGACCACACACACACACACACACACATGCAGATGCACTAACACATACACACGTGTGCACTAACGCGCGCGCTCACACACACACACACACACACACACACACACACACACACACACACACACACACACACACACACACATTCTCTTTGAGCTGTATAGTAATTTAGCTGCTGGCATTCAAGATAAAGATTGAGTCATGTTCGCCTCAGCTTAAAGCCTGCCAGTCGGCCGGTGGAAAAAGGTGTTTGGCAGATGGGTTTTGCCATATCTTGTTTTCACACCTCCCCCACGCTCACATCACACACACAATACGTCCTCCCGCTGTAATTTCCTTGAAGTGCTCTTGGTTTGCTGCTTGTTTGGCATCAAAACAAACTTTATGGATGCTGTCAGCGGAGCAAACACTAACTGTGCTTAGCAGCCTGTCAATAGTGCACATCAGATGTTAGCCCTCCAGCTCACTCCACATTTGGTTCGAAGATCGCCTCTCCCTAAATTCATCTTGGTTTGGTCGCGCTATTCCAGAATGACCTCAGACTCACAGCTTTGGTAAACAGATTATATTTCATGTCAGTGACTAACTTTAACTCTGTGTTTTATGTGTTTACACATACGTCTGGTACAAAGTTGTATGGTGTTGTTAGTAGAATTTGATTTGGGTCCCTTCTTCTTTTTGGGAACATCAACGCCACTAACAGCGTTACGGTGCAGACTATTTGTGAACAAACCAAGCTCAAACACGAATAAAATATTAAACTAGGTGCATCAAAATGTAACTAACAAAGTAATTAAACAATAAGGCTTATTCTTTGCTATGTGTTGTGCAATAAACACATTGCAAATCAAACAGGGTCTGGTTTGTCAATTAATGCAAACATTTATGGCATTATAAATTATGAAAATTACTAACAAAACTTCTAATTTAGATAAAAATTACCAAGTTGGAGCACCACCTGATCATCAGGAAAATAACAGCCAAACAGTTCAGTTTAAAGTATTATGTGTAAATATATAAGGCTTAGCTATTAAAGAAACAGTAGATAAAGGTAGAAGTCCATCACTGGCATTTCTTTGGAAAGCAAGACACCACACATGTGCAGAATAAACACAAACAACTTATCTCCAATATGTACGTTTATAAACAAAAACTAATTCAACCTTATTAATATTTCTCTAAGCTAATATAACACTAAACTTACTATTAAGTAAAAGATGAAGGAATGATGAACACTATTAAACTACTAAAAGGTACAACAGTAAAACGAAAATAGCACCAAAGAGGCAATGATATAGAAACCAGGTTTATTAGTTTTCAACTTACTCAAATGTATTTGTATAGGACACAGCAACACCAAATTATGTAAAGAATAAAATATGAAATTACCTATAGAATAATATATGGTAATATCACAGTCAGTATGAATATATATGCTTAAAGCTCAAGGTTAAAGCTTAAAGCCAAATTACCTCTGAACTAATTTAGATTAGTTTATGTCTTGATTAAAGAATATAACTCTGTGTATGAACTGAACATGATTACCTGGGGGCCCTCCGACCTCTAGAGGGCGCCACTAAGCCTTAGGCTTGTAGTTGTAGCCATAACTCCATCAAACTGTGCACGGAACTGCACTTTGACTAAATCACTGTCGCACTGCGAAAACACAAACAAGATGGAGTGTTGAGTAGCAATCTATTTTCTTCTGCTCTCAGCAAGAAAACATCTGCTTGTTGATACATGGCCGACATCTGTCTGCAGCAGGGGTGAGACAGCTATTCTTCATATGCTCCCTTTTGATATAATGCTCTGATATCATTTGCTAGCTGTAAATATTTACACCAGCTGTTCTGGATGTACAAACATGTTACAAGTTTCAACCGAGTTGTTTTAGTTTGTGTTTTATATTATCTAATGACAAATATTGACAAACTCTGTATGGATTGGTTGTTCCATTGTTGAAATATCCTAACCACAAATGATGAATTTTATATTTTAATACTCAGATGCTGAAAGGTTTTAAACAACTCATCTCAAATAATGTTTTGCTTAAACCAGAATTATATTAGAAAACTAATGGGAATTATATGAAAAAATAAAAAAGTATTGTTAGTGTCCATCAGTCTGTTTGCAACTGAAGGTTTCTTTTAAGTCTTAGTGAGAAACAAAAATACAAATTTCTTGGACAATGAAAGAGGATAGCTTAAATTTAATGATAATAACTCAGCAGTCTATTATCATTATCGGAAAACATTTATAGCAGAACTCTGCAACCTCTACAATACAAAGAGCTATTTTTTTCCTTAGTCCAGCTGTGTTTTGAAATCTTGTAGACAAATGGTACATGATTGTTTGAAAAAGAATATTGTTTTCAATGTATATGAATTGTAGGAATTTTGTTATTTTAAAGAACCATCATTTTATTTTCAGGTTCCAAAATAAAGAAAAAACATACATCTTTTGCAAAAAGATTGTGGATATATCTTCTTCTATGGGATATTGATATCTGTGGAAAATAATGTAAAAAAAAAAAAAAGTTTCCAACCTAATGACGAAAAAAAACAGACCTTTGATTGTTGAGACTTTAAAATTAGAACTGTCCTACAAGTAGGAAAACCTAACAATCACGGAGGAAAACACCAACCCAGATTCACACAACTGTCAGCTTTTAGCGGCTTAAGAAACTCAGTTTTTATCATCGCTGTCTCAGCAGAAGCTTCTTGCAAATGTGTTATCTTTTTCTCATTGGATTGATGCCATTTCCCTTCTTTTTTGCAAAACAATTGACACAAATGTCATTCGAGTAATCCAAACTTCAGTGTTTTAGATGTGGTAGCCAAGCAGAAATCACCATATTACAAACTATTAAAAGTGCCTGTTTGACATTCGTTCACACAAATCAAGTCATAACTATTATTAGATCTATTTAATGTTTTTTTTTTCCATGTAGTTGCATTAAAGCAGAATCTTTAATATTGCAAAGTAATATCATTACCTATTCTATAATTTTTAAAAAGAAAAGTTTAGGTTATTTTTTTTCTGGCCTCTTTATGGTGCCCCCAGGACTGTGGCGCCCTATACAGCCTGGACCACAGGTCGGCCTGGGCTGACACTGATAAGGTGATAAGGTTGAGAGTTTGTGCAACCAGTCTCAAAGACGAGCAGTAGCAAAACTTCCACTCTGTTCTGCACTAAGAGGTGTACAGAAGAAGATGTAGGCTGCGGCCCCAACAAGCTCATCAAACTCTTTAGCGTCTTTTCAGATTGTGGGAAATGAAGGAATTTGACATGAGAAATAAGCAAACAGTACGCTTGACTGTGACAGACAGTGTGAGGAGTCCTGAGCATGTGGGGGCTTTAACACAGCTAACACAATTATGACAAGGCAAAGTCACCCTTTGCTAAATTAGCTCAATGTCCCACAGGCTGGATTTATGTAAAGAAACAAGAAGAAAATTTGTAATCAACCACAAAGGGTGAAATGGACACTTACAAAAGCTGATTTTTTTTAATTAGCTATTACCATATTCATGGAAAAATTAATCTATTTAAAGAAAATGCTTGTCAAAAGAATATTATATAGCACCTATACTTGGAAACCAACACTATCACCGACTAGTAACTCAGAGGAAGGGAATCCATAAAAAACTCTCATAAAACTACACCATTTGCTGAGCAAAAATGAGACAAACAGGATGCTGTTAGTTGCCATGCAACCTAATAGGATCCATTTTTATAGCAATAATTTGGTCCTTTTAATGCTGCGGTATCGTAATGGCATTCACTGTTTAAACATCTGCACCATGTTACTAAAATCTGATGTGGGCTTTACACCTTAAATTTACAAATAAAAAGATGTGTTTTGACACCATGTTAAAATAGAAGGTTAATACAAAATCATGCGCGTTGAAAAATCAATTATCATAATTTGATGTTGATTTGAAGGGTATTCAATATTCATGTAGCTAATGGCCGACATTTTCCCTCTCATTTCTCTTTCTGTAAACGCATGAGCTTCTTGGGGCCATTACTGATAAATTGCTGTGCTGTCGGGCTCAGCTGAGCCAGGAGCTGGATGTATACCAGGTGTTGTGCCTGGGAGAGTTGGAGTCTGTTGGAATACTCAAATTGCATTTTAATTATAGTACGCCCACAGGGAGAACCGTGAAGGATTAGTATCAGGTTGTAACATAACCTTACACACGACAGAGATTAATTTATCTCTGGATAAAAATATTAATTTTAATTGTGTGTTATTTAGTAACATAATTGTGGCATATGGGACATTATGATGCACAGAATAGGACTTCCAGCATGAACTCAAAGTTTTAAAAAGACTCCTTAGATGAACCATCCATGCATCCATTGGCAAAAATAAATCTAAATTGTTGAGAAAATCATGGAGGATATAATTGGCAAACAAATTGTTATAATTTTTTTTGTTGAATCCAAATGGCCCCCAGTCTCTACAGTTCTTCTTGATAGCTTTTATGCAGCTCTCAACTCAAAACTCCACATTTTCAAAACAGTTAACACAAAGGCCTAAAACAGTGGCACAGATTGGTCAAAGTGACACATTTTGTTTGCAAAAGGCTCCAACTGTGTCAAAGCATGAAAAATATGAAACAAAAAGCTACTATTGTCTTCACACAACACAACTTGCAACAGAGCATACGGCTGTGGCAGTGGAGCATCGTCAGATCCAACACATGAAAATCCCTGCTTTAAATTATTGCGGTCGTACTTCTTTCTTTTTATTTTGCTTGGCCCAGACTTTAGTACTTTACTCACCGTAGGTACTAAAATCCATCAATTGTATCTGTGGCATGGGCTTGGTGAAGTTGGCTAACTGTGAATGAAAACAGAAGTACTATAAATATCACAGAAAATACTGTAAATACAAACCAAAATAAAATCAAAGAATAAAAACTTTAGAGAGAGAGAGAGAGAAAAAAAAGAAAGAATTTCCCTTTATACATATTCTGTCTTTTCCCATATGGATCCAAATATGGAAAAAGAACAGCACAGACATGGCACATTTTAAGGCGAGTGAAGGAGAGCCAAACGGGTGCAAGCCTTGTATACCGTAGCTCTTTTAAGTCATGTTTTTCAGCTTCTTATGTGAATAACATTTGTATTTCTTGATCAATTTCCAATCCTGAGTGCGATTCAACTGCCTTTTGAGATGTGGAATATAAAGCAAACAGTATCTAGTGACACATCGTCACCACTTGCTGTTTAACGACTAACATTCAGGCCATTTCAGCTCTTAGAGAGACATCTTTCAGGCAGAAGTGCCACCACTCATGATGCATAGTTGTTTTGACAACTTTATTGCTAGACACTTGTGACTGTTTTCTCATTCCAGCACACTTCTTCTGCCTTCAGGCTCTGAGAGTAAAAGGTGTCTCTCCAAATGTGTTTTAAAATGACTTTTGTCTTGTAGAAAAAGTCTCTCATCCCTTTCTCTATCATTTCCAGTGGTGTAGACAAATGTTTATGTTAGTTTTCTCGTTTGAATGGACAGTGAATCCATGCCAAACTGCTTAGATCAATAATTATAATAGAAAAACATCTATGACTTTTTATTACTGCTAAAACTACTTCAGCTCATTTATTTTTCATTTGTTTTATAGCAGATCAACAGTGTTGGGTTACCTCAGCAGGGAAACTTCAGCAGCAGTATTGAGTTGCTATGTAATGTAATAGTGAGGTGTTAAATAATAGCGTATATTAGTTATAGACATCAAACTCGAATAAATGGAATAAATGGGCAAAAGGAAGAAAATGATATTGGATGTAGAGCATTTTCAGCCAAAATATTAATTTAACAATTCCCACCTAAATCCTGAAGTCCTGTTTAATGATAATGTTTTTTGATTCAGCCTCCAAATAGTCTCATTTAAATAAATGAGGCATTGAGATTGTAATACTACATGCAGCCTCATACAAAAAGGAAAAGTTGCAGAAAGGAATTGTTGAATTACATTTTGTAAGTGCTGTATTGGAAAATAAAATGTCTTTCAAAAATCCATAATTTTTTTCCCCACATTTTGTCACATTACAACCAGAAACCTCAGTGTATTTTATTGGCATTGTTTTGTAATAGACTAGCATCAGAAGAAGAACAATTTAAAATATCGTCTGTTCACTATTGTGAAGCAAACATTTGAAATTCTGACATTTTTACTGAGATTAAACACAGGCAGAGTACTAACTGGGTGACAATTAAATGTTCTAAGCTGATTTTTTTGGCTTATGGGTACCTGATTAAAGGTGATTGAATTGAATGCATATGCTTTCAACAATTTTCAGATGATTTTGTTTGCTAAGAAAAAAACAACAACTTTGAAAACAATGTGTCACTTTCCTTTAAATTATGTTACTTCCTGTTGTTCCACTACTTCAAATCCCAGTAAATATGTTCAAAGTTAACTTGATAAGATGTGGAAAGGTCAAGTGGTGTCTTTGCAAGCCGCTGTGCTTTTTGTCATGCTGATGTAAAGATGAAAACTGTTCATATTGCTTAGAATATGTTAACTTTTCATTTATTAAGCATGAATATCGCCTCATTGCTTTCCATGTTTCCTTTTTTTAACACCAACTTTGTTGAACATGACACACTCCATCAAACATGCTTTCAGCAGCCATTAGGACACTGGTGGCAGAACTGCCAGGATCTCGATTCTCTCCCACTGCAACACTCTCCTTGTTTATGATCTACACCTCCCCGCAGCTCCTCCATAACCACCACCACCACACTTATCTTTTTGCTCACCTCTTTCATCTTTTCCCTGCCTTACTTACCCCGATCTATATCATCCTTTTTCTTACAATTATCCATGCTCCCTCCACCTCTCTTCGTTTATCCCTAATGCTACCTAACGCCCAGTCTTACCCGGCTTTCCTTCTATCCTTTCTCCATTTCTTGTTTAGTATGCAAACCCCAAGAGAGAGAGAAAAAAATGGGTGAAAAACGCTCTCTCTGCACCACTGTCACAAAAGACCGGTGAGTCATCTCCACTTATGTTCCTCGTCTCCCTCCTCCTACAAAAAAACAACAACAAAAAAAAAAACAACGCATGCACACACACACACACACACACACACACACACACACACACAGTCACACACAAAAAAACACTTAAATTACCTGCCGCGCATTTACAGGAAGACACGTACAGATGCACAAATGTTGGTGAGCTACAGACAGACATTTAAAAAGAAACAGATTCTACAGTCCTCCAAGGAACTCCTTCATACCAACTCATGGTTTGAACTGTTGATGGTGAAAATGTTAATGATGGCAAAAATTTGCATCATAAAATGCCACGCGCTATTAATTAAAACCTTTTTAATGAAGAGTGATTATGACAAGTTGCAAGAATGACGATACACACATGAACACGCTGCAAAACTGGTAATAACAGGACGTGATGTGTATAATCATGTGCTTGAAGTGATTAAACAGAAAAAAAAGAAGAAATGAGAACGCATAAAGAATACAACAAAATCCCAGAGGGGATATTAATTCTTTTTGTTCATGTTTACACACCTACATTTTAAATAGCACATATAAAATACTCTTTCCCCATCTGCTGGCGGGATGCGTCTCTGCAGTCAAAGAGGTGCTGTGAACAAGATGGTAGTTATGGAAAATTTCAGTTTTTTTCTTCTGTGAATGTGGAAGTTGAAATAAGATGTTTACATTTATTGATGGTTTAATATCTGAAAATCTTTCCAATTCTGAGTTTTCGGAAACCTCCAGTTGTGTGTGGTAGTAAGTAGCATCTGTCCCAAACAACATTTTGAAATATGGTGGGCAAAACTTGTTAACATTCAATAGAATATTTTTTTTCATCCTTCATTTCAAGCCATGACCAACTTAGAGTGTTTACTGAGAAAAACAATAGATCAATCTATTTTTCTAAGCCTCATTTGATAGCTTTTTGGTGCCATCAGCACAGGTCCCCTGACCTCCTTTCTACCCCGCCAAAACAGGAATGTCTCGTAAACGTGTATTTTTCATTGCATTCTCCATATTTTGTGGTGGAAAATTAAGGCTCACAATGGCAAAGTGGGATTAAAACTAAGGGGAAAAAATCATGTAGACTATAAAGTGCTAAATGCAGCAATGACTCACTGTATACAACTCAAATTGTAACAGATAGTAAGTTTGCAAGACAACTTTATCACCTATTTACAAATCTGTGACGTGTTTAAAAATCTACCAACATTTTCTTAAACTTAAAGTAATTTAACAGGGAACTAAACTTTCAGCCAAAGAATGGGCATGCTTCCTCTAAATATTATATATTCACAGATTTTTCCAAGAACATTGCAATGCCATAATTTTTCAAATGGACACACAAGTTGTGACAACAGCTTAGCACTTTGCATAATTAAAAATATGCACTGCCTGTAGTCGCACAAACAATAAAATCATAAAAAAGAAGGGTCTTGAGGCTCTTCTACACCTTTGTGAAAGCAGTGAGAAAGTTTCTGGCTTCTGAAAGTCTTGCTCATGCCAAGCCGGACTCCACCGCACAGACACTGGAGCCCTCATCTGATTACTCTTTACAGAGACCTGCTTGTGAGCTATTCAGACACATGAAATATTGAGAGTGTGGAGCTTCCGTTTCAGACACCGAGAGGAAGGGAAGAGAGCAGAGAGGCTGGCAGGCAGAGCAAGACTAGGGAAAGAAAAAGCCAAAGAGGGTTGGGATTAGCAGGAAATAGCACATCGGGCACCGTGGGAGGGAGACACATGAGTGGGGATGGAGGAAGAAAGGTAAGGCAAGGAGTGGATGAATGTTTAAGACTAATCAAGCTCTCGCCTTCAGAGTAACAGTAGAGGCTGAGCTGGTGCAGATGATTGAATGGCTGATAACCCTCTTGTAGATCAGTTAGGAGGGCATGTTTTTTGTTTTTTTAATTCTACTCCTTTTCCCCGAGAAAGCAGTGGGGCAGCGTCTGTCCCGGCAGAAATACTGACAGAAAAATCCGGTGAAGAAATCATTGAGTCCAGAAGTGTCCAGACACCAGAGGACCCCACCAGGACTAACAGCGGAGTCTGGGATGAAGAGGTAAAGAGCACATGTGCAACAGAAAGGAAAACAGGAAAATTAATTCCAACTTGTACTTTTGTTTTGGTGTTGTTTGGTCTGTGTGGCTGACGGTCATAGATTTTAGGGGATCAATGCATTGGCCATGCAGAGACATTTGCAGAAGAGACTGTGGTAGCTACGGTCACACAAGGCGATGAGGACTACCTCCCAGAGACCCGCCTGTCAACAGGAGAGGACACGAGTCCCCTCTCTGCGTCATCTCATCCCTCCACCACACAGAGTAAGATACACATACACACAAACTTGTATTATGCTGCCTGATTCCTGTGGGGACATTGTACTGACTCAATAGATTCTCTGTTTGAGCTCTCTAAAGATCAAACACTATCATCTCATCTCCAGAAATACTCCAATCCTCTGCTTTATTTGTCTAATAAATACATTTTTAACAAAATACTTATTTTTTGTTTGGAATGGGTGAGAAGATCCATCCGTGGTCGGGTGGGTGGCAATGTCTGGTGGATTTTTTTTTTTTTTGCAAAATAAGATCTTTCTTTGCTTTTATGTTTGACTTTTTACCTTTCAGAAACATTTGTTGTACTGAATAATGGTCTAATGCATTGAATAATTTGTGTCTTTACAGATTCCCCATCTGAGCCATGCTGGTATTGTCTGAGGTCTCTTGACTCTGAGTCTCATCCCAACATCACAAAACAGGAGGTAATATTTCTGACACAACATAAATTTTGTTGTGTAGCAAACAGATTATCTGAAAAATATATTGGAAAGCTTTCATTTACTTAAACATTCGAATTATAAATTGATGGCAGAAAATTTACAAAAATTGATGCTCAAAAAATCAAGAGCTGTAAAGTGAATCTATTCAAGAATTATATGAGATTCATTTTTGTTACTTGTAAGAAAAATAAGTAGACAGCAACATTTGAACAAGAACATTGTAAACACTTAACCATTGATCCAACTGTAACTACATGTAAAGATTACATTTAACCCTCAGTAGTTATTTGTCTATAAAGAACTCATCATTTAGGTTAAGGTCAAGTAAATAACTCAAAACATTCACTAAGTGACTAAGTTACTCTAAAAACAAATCTAATTTTGCTTCCTTAAATGTAAGCAAAAAATTATTTTTTTTAAAAATGTAACAATTAATCTTTAAATCAGTAAAGCAGAGCTTTGTTTTGAACACTTCTTACTATATTCTGTAGGTCTCTGTTCCTTGTGTTTCAGGAAGACTCTGATCCTGAATCACATCTGCCCTCTAATGGCCAGAAAGTGAACTACCAGACAGATCCGAGACCTCACTTTGGCGTAGCCTGTTCTTCCCACTCTACATGTCGCCCCCTATGGGGCAGCGAGGGGCCTTGTTGGGGACCACGAAACCAGGAGCTGGCCGAACAGACAGACACCTGTCCGCACTGCCACCTGGGCTTGCCCCCCGACACACTGCGCTGGCATGAGGTTGGCACGAATGCTAGCATGGAGACACAAACAACATCTGCTCTAAATTCACTGAACTATCTCTCTATTCACAGGCAAAATGTCTTCTGTTTGATGGGCTGAGGAGCTCGAAGAAAGAAAACTAATCACTGTAAAAGAAAGATGGAACTTGTACATATTTTAGAGATATATTTCTACATTAATCTTTTGGGCAAATTATTCAGGAAAATCTTTGTTCGTTTTGTGCAATTTACTCCAGAGCAGATAAACTGTTTAGAGTGACATGTTCATTACATGTAACACTTTGATTTTGTTCTAGTCTCTTACTAACATCTGTTATAAATTATTTACATATTTTTTATTCATCATTTATTGGTACATCCCAATTTTTTACTTTCCTTATAATATTTCAAAAAAAAGTCAGCTTTTTTGCTTTTGGCTTTATCTTACATAAGGAAGTGAGAGCTGCATTTAAAGAAATAAAAATGAATTAATAAATGTATAAAAATATTTAAATACTTACGTTTTTCCACCTTTTGTTCTGTTGGAATGAGTCCCAGGTGTAGACTGGAGAACAGCAGTCTCATATTTATGGTGAAATTATTTGAGAAAAAACTTAAAGGAGTTAACAGAGACACAAAAGAAATTGGAGAAGGCATGTGAAGACAACAGCCTGAGCAACAAGAGGCCTGTCACAGATAAAGCAGGGAATGGGAGGATCTGACAACAAGGAAACGATAAGCTACGGGAAAGGTCATTAATAAAATCAGAACCAGGTGAAAGCAGTCAACCCGAAATCAGTGCAGCAGAAGACCTGAACAGAGGAAATGAGAGAAGATGACTAGGAATCACAGAAATAACACACAGGTGTCAGGTCATGAAAGGAACGGAGCACAAGAAAGAATGGAGAGTCACCATGATCCACAACAGGCCAAAACCTTCCATTCATCAACTACATTTTTGAAGAACCCGAATTAACACAGTTAAACAGGTTTTTAACAATGACCAACAGCTTCTACGTCTTTCAGTCCAGTTTCCATGCTAACCACAGTACTGAGACTACCTGCGTTAAAGTATTCAATGATATCCACATGATATTGTGGTAAATCCTCAGTGTTAGTACTGTTAGACCTCAGCGAAGGATTCAACACTGTTAACCTTGACATATTTACTGTCGAGCTGGGTCGGACTCTGGTCCAGTACTCATTGGTTCAAATCTTACTAAAAGAAAGTAGATATCATCTCATTGGAATGGGCAGAAATCACACGAAGGTTCAATCCTGGAACCCCTCCTATTTGATAGTTTCATGGTCCTGCTAGCTGAGGTTATAACGAGAAATAAGATTAGTTACCATGGGTACGCAGGTGATACACAGCTCTACATAACGATGTCACCAGGTGACTCTGAACCCATCCGAGAACTTCCATAACTTTTTCCAGGTGAACAGAGACTAAACTGAAGTAATCATCTTTGAATCTAAAGAGGAACGTTTGAGTCAGCTTGCAGTTTCAGTTCTTACAGTCAGAAACTATGATCAGGCCCAAAATCTGGGTGTAGTTGTTATGACAACCTTCCAGTGAAACCAAGCAACCAACTGAACCTTGTATAAAGCATGTTTTAGAATGAAGTTGCATTAGTTCAACAGTTTGAATTAATACAATTGAATGTGGAACTGATATTAGAACTGGGTCCTTGTGATGTAGCGGAACCAGAGGGTTCTACAGACAGTACTTCACTAAGTTGCATGTTCTGTCAGTTGGGGCTTATTCAGGTTTTATCTCACAGTTCCTGAGTGTCAGGATTTAATCTTTAATGATTATCATCAGCTGGATTAGCACATGAACCTTTATCTACTAGCTGCTACTGTGACACAACAGGCTGTTTTAAATCTTGAAATCCAGATAAAACATGGAGGAGTACGAAGACAGACTATCGGAGGATGATTGTACTTCCTCTGACGACTGGAGGGAAGAGACCATGTATTTAGACACTGAGGAGATAGGTGAGTGGGAGATGCTTCCTGATGTCTGCTTGCTACACATCTTCAAATATCTCTCTGATGGTGATCGCAGCAGGGCATCTCTGGTCTGTCATCACTGGCACAAAATCATGCGTCTGCCCTGTCTCTGGCGCTGCCGCTCCTTTCACCTCAGTGGCCGTCTCTCTAAATACAAGCAGTCCGAACATTTATCGGCAGTGAGCTATGCTGACAATCTGGGAGTCTTCTTGGAAAGCTTGGAGGTGACCGTGTGTCCTCCAAGATCTGTTGTGTTGGCCCAGCGTCTGCATAACACCATCTGTGGGCTGTTGAATACATTGGTCAGGTAAAACAATTTGCATCTTAAGGCTGCAGTATGTAACATTTACAAAAATATGTTTTGATGTTGTTGTTTTTTTTTACATATTTACTAAAAGTGTTGCCATGTTGTGATAGTGTAACATGAGACAATGGGTCTCATGTTAAATCATGGAATGATTGGTTTCCTTCACCTCCTCCTTGAGCTGCTATTGGTATCTGAAGAAATGCACCACTCCCAACCAAAAACAACCAATCAGAGCCAGAGGGAGTGTCTCAGCATTGTCAATCAATCTTGTGTATGTGCTGCTCAATGTCCTAATGGTGGAGAACCTTTCCAGTTACCAGTTTTTCTGGAAATTACCAGGAAAACTGGTAAATTCCAGTTTTCCTGGAACTTGCCATTCCAGGAAAACTGTTTATCCACCATCATCGGTGGCCATGGTAACTAACTTTACCATGGCCACCGATGGCCATGGTAAAGTTAGCTGTAGTTCACTGCTAGTGAACTACAGCTAGTTCACTACCAGTGAACTAGCTGTAGCATAGCAGAGAGGAAGGGGGAAGGTGTGAGCAGTGCATAAGTGTGATTACAAGTGCAAAGACCCTCCTCCTTTCTCTTATTGGTTGTTTCTGAAGAGTATCTGTGCAGATGACAGCAGGATCATAGGCAGAAGGCAGAGCTCAATTTTTTTCTCGTGTCATAATATGCTGTCACGCTTTAGTGACAGTAAAACAGACACATATTAAGAAATATGTAAAATACATATTTTACATATATGTATTTTACATACATATATGTATGTAAAATATATACATATATATATATGGAAAAGTTACATAGTGCAACTTTAAGTGTAAATCTGCAATCTGAAATCAGACTCCAAAGATATTTTTATTTATAAGATTGAACATAATTTTTTCTTCACAGAGTTCAAGCCCCATTAAAGTCCCTCTCTATTGTAAGGCTGGAGCTGGACCGCTCCTCTTGGGGTCAGGGGCTCAGAAATACTTTAGTCAACAAACTCATTTATTTCCTCTTAGAAGGTCCCTCAAGACTTAAAAACATTTGCCTGATCAGGATAAGAACAGAGACCCAGCAGGTAATGTAAAAAAATACCAAATAAGGTAAATACTTAACGAGAAGCATTTTGCAAAAACGAAAAGTGAATTGGAACATTCATTTATACTGTAAAGCTACCAATGTTTTTATAGGAGATGGGGAAAAAAGAATATGTTCTTTGACTTTTTCAACGAAATACTGACATTTTAACTTCTACTGAGGTTAATACGTCTACATACGTGGTCATAAGCATTTTGGGTAACACTTTATTTGAAGGGGAGTGAATAAGACTGTAATGACGCTTTCATAAACATGACATAACACCTGTCATTAAGATGAATAAGCCTTCATAAATATTTATGACTGTTGTCATAAAGCGTCATTCGGTAAATTATGACACTTTTAATACAAAGTTCACATTATTCAAAATGTCTTTGTTATGACAACTTGATATTAACCAAGAAATCATTACTGTTTAAACTTTACCTTTAATAAGATAAAGTTACCTAATTTTTAAAGTGCAATCAATAATACTTTTATAACAAATTTATATCAGTAATGATTTCTTGGTTAATGTCAAGTTGTCATAACAAAGAGATTTTGAATAATGTCAACTTTGTATTAAAAGTGTCATAATTTACCGAATGATGCTTTATGACAACAGTCATAAATATTCATGAAGGCTTATTCATGTTCATGACAGGTGTTTATGACAGTGTCATGTCAGTCTTATTCACCCCTCTTCAAATAAAGTGTTACAGCATTTTGTATTACCTTGTTACTGAAAATGTGCTATATAAATAAAATTACCTTTACCTTTAAGCACATTGGGTTGACTGAAGTCACTCACCCAAGCAAATAATAAAGCAATACATTAGGAGTGACCTTAATTCACAGGCAAAATTTAATGACAAACAAACACCACTAAATGTGTGTTCAGCCATAACAACTAGTTTAATAGTTTCACCTGAATCTGGTTTATTTCCCAATTCTTTTAACCCACAGGGTCTGGAGCTGCTTTCTGCAATAGTACAGAATCAAAGAAACCTCTCTCCCTTCTGCAGCCTCTCTTCTTTGGATCTAAGGGGTTTCTTTTCTGCCACTGTCCCCAATCAGCTTAATCGCAGTATACCTCAAACGCTACAAAAGCTGCAAGGCCTCACCCACCTGGCTCTTAGCTACTCCTGGTTGTCAGATGAACTGCTGCTGGCTCTCAGTGAAAGTATCAGAGCAAGAAGGGTCAACTATGGCAGAGATGGTAACTTCCTGGAAAGCTTTTCACTGTACTGCACTCAGAACGAGCCACATCAACAGGTAAGCAGGAAAAAAAAAAAACACTAAATGTGTCATAGATTGTTTCCTATGTGAACTAGGTCAGTCCAAAGACACTGCCCTATCCATGTTTTACCGAGAAACTATAAAAGATGATGAAACTGCAAGTGCTAAATAATCTCTTTCAAGGTGGTGTATGGTTACTCATGGGCCACTTTGGTGTCCAGCAGCCCAGATCTAAAAGTCAGACTCACACTCGAACAAATCGTTGACACACATGAGCTGGTGAGGATCCTGCTGCCTGAGATTCCACTCGTGGAGTACAACATGACTGCATTTTATTCAATAGATGAGAACTGCAGCGCCAAGCCTCTGCTCCAAACCATTCTACCCTGGTACAGACACAGCCTGCAGGTCAGAGTCCTGAGAAAATTGCATCACATGAAGCATAAATTTTCTTTTTTTTTTTCCCCCAACAAAATTTTCAGCCAGAATCTGCAGAGGGCACAGGCTTGCTGTTAAATGTGCATATTTGTATAATGATGTTACTGTTTGGCTAAGTGATTCCCAAGCACTGCAGTTTCTGATCATCAAAATGACAGTGGCAGAAATGTTGCCATCCAGACAATTACTGACAACCTTTGGCTTATAGGCAGTATGTGATTATTGTTTGGCTCAAGTAAAAGCTTATGACATATTCAAATATTGGTTATAACATGAGTTTCAACAAACATAAGACTTTTTTTTTTTTACTTAAGCCACTTTTCATATAAATATGTTTACTTTTTCAACCATTCAACTTTAAAAATCTTCACTACGTTAGGGAAATGTGTTCTGTTATAATTGTCCTGCTTTTTAAAACAATGCCTCATTAAAATTAATTTATAACACTCTAAAATTCTACTTCCATGTACTTACACCTAGAGAGCCGTTCAAACTTTAACATGTGTTGCTTTTTGAGATGCTTTTTGAGGTTCTGTCACTACTTGATTCTGTGTGACCGTAAGTAGCCCTGGGGGGGTATGTCCAGAATTAAACTTAAGCATATGGATAATTACAATTACTGGATAGCTCTACTTCCTCATAAAATCATTGCTTTAATGCAGTTGCTTATATTGTCAGATATTAAAAGTTGGTACGCGATCTAAAACATTTGGGTGTAACAAAAAAAAAAAAAGCAAAAACAGACAAGAGGACAAATTCCAATACATTGGAAGAACGATAGCTGTGTAAAACCATTTGAAAGTGTTCAGTCACAACAATGCAAAGAGAAATGTTCTTGTCTGTAGAATCTAACGCTGGACCTGAGCAACTGCAGCGAGTCACTCGATGATGAGCTGCTGGAGTTGGTTAATGTGTGTGAGTGCCTCGTAGATTTGAGAGTCTGGGCTTTCTTGGAAATCTCCACTGTGAGTCGGCTCCTGCACATCCGGATGACTAAAAGGATGTCGCTCAACAAGATCAAAGTAAGAAAACAGGGAGACATTCCCCGTAAAGCTACAGAGATTCAGTGAAGAGAAAGATAATAGTACATTTGCATTGCAGGTGAGAATCTACACAATGGTTGAGAACATCGAGGAGCAGGAAGATCAGCTAATGGAAATACTATCTCCCTTTTGTTACCCTCCTGAGCTACAGTTCCTGGCAGTCATTTGCCCCTACATATGACACCTTCAAGTGTGCCTTAACACCAAACAAGGCACAAGCTCCCTAAAAAGCAAAAATAAAGTGAATGAAGCATAGAGGATATCTATTTCTTCATTTAACCACCCAAATGATAAACAGCTTGTCAGGGTGATGTGGGTGTGTTTTTGTTTTTCTCCAGGAGACTGGGTGAGCTGGGGTTGTGTATAGAAACCCTGACCTACTTTCACTGTAAAGGGGGAGCCAGCAATGCTATGCCTGTGTTTGCTCCGGCATGGGGGGAGCACTATTTAAAGTAACAGAGATTAAGGGCCAATAGAAATAAACTCTTGTTCGGAGGATTCGCGCGAGACTAGAAAGAGAGTGAGCCTTCTTTGTGTTTTTAATCCTCTTCATTTGATTTGGTCTATTATGAATACAGGCTGTATTAGTTTTAAGCTCTTAAGTACGACACCTTATAATCCTTACACACTCTCCACTGATTGCTTTGCTAATTCCTTCATGGCTGAATACATTTTTAGTCTTCTGTCATGAATAATTGCCCACCATATTAAATGATAATGACATGTCAATACTTCCTCATTTGCTGAGTATAAGGTCACAAACACACACACACAAAAACCTCTGAAACTTTACCAAGTTGAGCAACTTAACCTTGATCACATCAGACCACTGAACAATCAGTTCTGCTGCAAAGATTCCTGCCAGGGAAGGGAGGTGGAAACAGCACAAAATGACTTTTAGTCCTGGCTACTAGTTATTAATGTTGTAAATCGCTGCCAAAATGTATTTATTCTATAAATTATATCTTGTAAAAGTATAGCGAAAGTGTCCATAACCCTCCTTCTTTTTCACAGTTTATCATGTTGTAACCACAAATAACATTTCAAGGAATTTTATGAAACATATGAACATGCCTGTGAAGTGGAAGGAAGCTTTTAGTGTTGTGGATTTGTATTCAACTAATAAAGATAAAGCCTCGGTTGTAAACATGTCAATTTGTACTCATTTGCTAATTCAAAAATAATCTCAATATTTTTATTTCGAACAAGCCTGGAGTAAGAAAAACATTGGTATTGCCCAGTGCATGACATTAACGGAACAGCATCCTTCACGTCATTGGCTGTTAAAATCCTCACAAAGTCACGTGACTGTACATATAATCAGACACTGTGAGCAGATCGCCGCCCGTCGCCATCACCTGACCGCCGTCGCCACGCCGGTGCCCCGCCTTCCCGTGTTGTTGTTATATCCTCCACATTGTCTCCGCCGGACCATCGCCACCCCCCTCCTGTGCCGACGTTTTGTGGAGTCATCCCCGACCCGTCGAAATGTCCTCGCTGCCGAAGCCCTTCTCTGTCTGCGAGGGGCCCTGTGAGAGCTGCGCTGCCCGAAGACGAGGCCTGAGCTCGGCTCTCCATCAGCGGCCCCCATCCCTGCTGCTGCTGGCTGCCTCCGCCGCCACCGCCACCGGGTTGATGTCGCTGAAAGAGCACCGGAGGTTGTGCGAGGGTAGGCGGAACCTGGCGGCGGCTGCGATCGGAGGGAGGAAAATCACTCATCCCGGAAAAGCTATACTTGCAGGTGGATTTTCTGGCTCTTTTAACTCAGACTGGAGATTTCAAAGTAGTACTTGCTCTTTGTGTGTTGCAGAGAGAAGAGTATAATCCCAGTCTGTCGCCCTTAAAGCTATCCACGCAGAACTGGGTCAAAAAAGCCCCATGCCAAGCAGGATGCTACAGCAGTTGCATCATGTAGCCTCGTCCCTATTCCCATTGCATTATGCCCCTCATACAAATGTAAAATATGCTTACAATAAATGTTTACATTACAGATCCATCACTTCTTCCCTATTCACAAAGTTGCTTTAGGCAACAGAACATTCAGGAGCAGTTCTGCATCTCTCTCTCAGGTGGCATAGCAGGAGCAATAGAGATCTGCATCACCTTCCCCACAGAGTATGTGAAGACCCAGCTGCAGCTGGATGAGCGAGCCAACCCTCCGAGATACAGAGGGATCGGTAGGTCACTGGGGCATTATGGGATGAGTCAGTGGGCTGGGATGAGTTTCTGTGCTGGCCTTGTGACGCTCTCTCACTCCATCCTGCTCTGGGTTTGGACAGGTGACTGTGTGAGGCTGACTGTGCAGGATCACGGGCTCAGAGGGCTGTACCGAGGTCTCAGCTCCCTGCTTTATGGGTCAATACCCAAATCAGCAGTCAGGTGAAGACAAGCACACTGTACAAAGCAGCTTTTACATCATAGAGCCTTTAAAAAAAAAAAAAAAGCAAAACAGCTACTAAAATAATTCAGATTTATTTTTTTTTCCACACGTTAGAGGTTATCGGGGTGGAAAATGTTAAACGAGGAGAAACGGATCCAGTGACAGAAACCAGATCATGTTTCTTTACTGGATGTGTACCACACATACAAGCCTTCTTTTTTGTTTTGTTCTTTTATTTTTCATTTAACAACTAAATGTAACAGCCTTTGACAATAAAAGAAAAATGTGCTGCTGGAACCTTGACAGTAGTAGTTTTATTTGTCAGAAAATTCCCACTTATGTATCTAAGCACACGTCCCTTACCTTAGTAGAATACTAATGATATCAAACCAATCACATAAAAAAGTAGAGCATGAACAAAACTGCCTGATTTAAATCTCTGGTTTGAACGGGTGCCATC
>NW_015114722.1:51705-70349 GCF_001443285.1 Poecilia latipinna | reverse complement strand
AGTCTTATGCACACTCCTTCAAATAAAGAGTTACCAAATATTTTGGTATTTCCCTTTCTAGAAAATCTGCAAAGAAGGAGCATTCCTGTACTAATTCCTGTACTGTTCCTGTTTTATAATGCTGAAATGTCTCCATTCTTCCAGGTTTGGCACATTTGAAATGCTTAGTAATCCGATGCGAGATCACACGGGCCGGCTCGACAACAAACGGAGCCTCCTGTGTGGTTTGGGAGCCGGGATAGCAGAGGCTGTGCTGGTCGTCTGCCCCATGGAGACGCTGAAGGTTGGTTGAAACGTTCACTTTCTACAGGAAGTTTAATGATGCGTCACGGAGATGAAACATCTGGATAAAATGGTCTGTATTTGACAAAGGTGAAGCTCATTCATGACCAGTGCTCCCTCAGGCCTCGCTACAGAGGCTTCTTCCACGGAGTCAGTGAGATCATCAGGGAACAGGGTGAGTCAGCAAAACTGGAGCAGCTGCTTATTTTGTATATTAGCAAAACTGCATCTGTAGTAGTATTGTGTATTTTTCCCATGTAGGTGTGAGGGGAACGTATCAAGGCTTGACACCAACTGTGCTTAAACAAGGAACTAATCAGGCCATCAGATTCTATGTTATGAACGCTTTGCGGAACTGGTACAACGGTGAGAAGATTTTCCCTGAGCAGATGATAGAAATAAGAGATCAATAAGTTGTTGTCACTTTCGTCAATTTTTTGGCTTTGGCCCCTAAGGTGACGAGCCTAGACGAGAAATGCATCCAATCGTCACTGCGATGTTTGGAGCCACAGCAGGAGCGGTCAGCGTTTTTGGAAATACGCCTCTAGACGTCGTCAAGACCAGGATGCAGGTAGGAAACAAATGCATATATATATAAACTAGTGTAGATTTGATTGCATACTGGCCAAGGTTATAATTTAAAGGAGTATAATTCTATATCAAGTACTCAAAAAGTAGCACCCCACAGTGGCCACTGTCTGAATTATTCAATGTTATCTTAATAGAGACGGATAATTGTGCATAAACATATATTTTTTCAAAACCCAAGAACTGCATACTGTTTAAATCTCTTTACATGCTGGTCTTCACCTTTTATATATTTCATGTTTTGTGCAAATTGTATACCATCACATACCTTCTATATTGATAAAAGTAACGTTGTTTTCAGCACAACTTCCATTCTCTTGAGGTCCTGAGTTCAGTTTTAACTTAATTTCAGAAGCTAAAAGGTTGTTGTTTTTTTCTACCTGGCAAGCATCCAGCTTAAACATGCCATAATATTTTAGTTCCTGCAATAGCATAACTTGGATTCACCTGTGTCACATTTCTGCAAACTAAATGCACTTATTAAATAGAATCGTCTTGACATCTAGCATTGCTAAGCTTTTGGATTTGTTTTAGCTAATAATTCTCTGGTACAGCTTTAGTTTTTTTTTTCTTTTTTCTGCACTAACATCGACTTTTGTACAGAGACCTAGCTTAGAAACTAAGCATATTTTATTCTCAAATCCACATTCATCAAACCCAGAATGAGCGATAAAAAGAATGTTGTCACTGTAAGTTTGTTGCTTGTTAGGAAATCTTAACATGTTTTTTTTTACATATTTATGTATCTATGTTAGGGTTTAGAGGCCTATCGCTACAAAAACACATTGGATTGTGCCTTCCAAATCTTGAAACACGAAGGACCACAGGCGTGAGTACCATGTCGCCACTCCTTTAGATTTCCCTCCCCCTTTAGCAACCAATTGTAATCTTGTGCATCCTGCAGGTTCTACAAAGGCACGGTTCCCAGACTTGGCCGCGTGTGCCTTGATGTGGCCATAGTCTTTGTCATTTACGAAGAGGTGGTCAAACTACTCAACAACGTGTGGAAAACGCAGTAAACCAGCATGAATGTGAAAAGGGGTCCGGGAGGAAGCATGGACCAGTGCCTCTTGCTACGCACAACACAACACCTCTGTTCCAGTTCAGTTTAGCCGTCTGGATTCTCCTGAGCAGATGATGCGTCATCTCGACCGGTGTCCACACTGTTAAGCAACATATTCGGTTACGTAGGCTCACTCTAAACCCAGCGATGAGGACTAAAGTGTTTTTTTCGTCAAGTGAATAAGAAGTAGGTACTTATTCACTTGAATAAGTATTCAATGAAGGATTGAATAATAAAAGGTTGGAAATACGATAAAAGGAGTATTACGAACGACATGAAACGAACACTTTGTTCTGAAACCAAAAAAGTGTCTTGATTCACTGAGTACTTACCACATACTGTGCTATGAATGGGCTTGAGCAAGCTTCCTGAACCACTGTAACCAGTCTGTGCAGCTCTTGGCTTTGCTTGCGGTGCTGTCACGCTCGCAGCGTCCAGGTGACAGTTCAAGGTGAACCTCAATGCCCAGCGCTGACCACAGTTCCTCTTTGCATGAACATTTTTAGACTCCAACAACGAGTCGCAGACCTGCTGAGGCTACACAGACAAGTTTCGAAAGTGAGTGAGTTTGTAACTGAAAATATGAGCTTATGTTGGTACATCTGTCTTGGTTCATGAACATTGTAGCACCTTCTATTTTTGTATTCTGTTTTTTTTTTTAATATATATTATTTTTCTTCTAATCAGATCTACCACATTAAGGTTCTTTTTATTAACCCTGGTTTGATCTGTCAGACAGGCTTTTGGTATACTAACATAATAGCTAACTCAGTGTTACTAGGATCTTAAAAAAGGAAGAGGTTTGTTGCCACCGACTTGTTAGATATAACTAGGAACTGATCTGTTGAAAGACTTTTGACATAAGTGAGAAGTCTCAACGCAACTGAACAGTATTTGGGTGATCTTAAGTCTTGAACAAAATCCTTTCAGTCTTTTTAATCTTCTCTTCATTCTCCATCTTGTCCTTTCCTTTTCATTATGTCCTTCCTTCACTATTTCCTTCCTGCTTTCTTTCTTGTACCGTCCCTTCCTTATTGTCATTTCTTTCTCCACTTCCTCTTCCTTTGTTCCTTCTTTCCTGATTACATATTTAAAACCGTTCCCATGTAAGAATATTTGACTGAAATTTATTGTGAATTTATGATATTTCATATTACGGTATCTGGAAATGTGGAATTTTTCCACAAGAAAAAAAAAATTCCCCTTCTAAATATTGTTTGTTCCAATAATTACAAGGTTTCACACTTTACACAGGAATACAAAGAAGGGTGTTTTGTCACTTGCCATTTGTTCTGTTTATAGAAGGCATTTACTACACAGTTTTGTTCATGATTTGCTGTTTTGGTTTTTCATAAAATGGCCAATTTTAATGCGCACATTCTCTTTAATTTCTGTGTAAGCACTTACTCTGCTCACTGTAGGGCAGAATTAAAGCTTTGTATTGTATGGGAGATACCAAAATACAACATGATGCACACGACATAAATGCTGTTGGAAAATTTCAATGACTCAAGTTTGATTTTCTTGATGGTAATAAACTTGTGAAGACCAAATCTGTGTGGCTGTGATAAGACTAAACATAACATTTCAGAAGTAGATTTTACTGTGCAAACTGAAATGATCAATATAGCAAATCAAAAATATTCACACGTTTAGCCTTGAACTTTATATAAACACCTAACAAACATCACTGTACTTTAGTGGGATTTATGTGATGGACCAAAACAAATTGATAGCTGTGTATTTTAGATTTGCTGTCCTCCTGGAATATAGCTGCATTAATCAACAAGAGTCCTCAGTGGGAGGGAGAGCTGCTCACAGGTTGGAAAAACACGGGCTTTAAATAAACAGTGATTTAAGTTGACATCTATTTAAACTTTTCTAGGAAAGGAGCTAAGGGGGAAGGGAGTTCCTGTCTTGTTTAACACATTAAATTCACTCAAGTATTTAAAACAAAACCTCAGGTGCACCGTTTCTAAAATACATGCAGGCAGGTGTGTATATATATATATATATATATATATATATATATCGATTTTTTTTGTGGATGTTGTGGATCAATAATTTGTAAAAGCTTTTGAGTGAAATTAGAATTCAGTATTAAAATTTTGTTTTTTTAAAATGTGCCTCCAAAACAAAAATGTCTGATAGATACGAATGAAATTACATTTCTGGATAAACAAACATGAAGATAAGAATTTTGAATTTGCAGGATATCTACACAAAAATAACTCCTACACTCAAAACGCAAGCTTAAACTTAATGTTGTGGTAATATTTGTTATTCTAATCCTATTTGTATAGTACTGACTCAAAAAGGACAGCTATTGAAGATCACAAGTCAAGCCTTTATTATCATTATAAAGCACAACATAATACAATGAGATTGAATAATACATGTATGCAAACTGGTTGTAACCAATATTTCTCAACCATTCAGAGGGAAACTTTGTTTCTTGTTCAACTAACAGCCACTTAATTTACTGTTAAGTCAACAGTATGGTGGGAGGGGTCTCAAGTTAGAATGCATTAAGAATAAATCATCCAGCAACAAATTCATGCTATGGACAGGAAAACAGGTTTCCCAATATGGGATGAAAGAAATGTTCAGGATTTCCTGCCACTGCAACTTAATGTGTTTAATGTCGCGCTGACGGCAGAAGAGATTAAAGACTGCAGGTGCAGGGCAAGCAACAGTGGACTCAACATCGCAGAGGAAGGGGTTAACGCTCCCACATGCTGCCTCATCAGACCAACTGTTCATGAAAATATCGCCAAAATATCTCAAGAACTGAGATGAAAACAGGAGTCGTATAGCTTTCTGATAATTTACTAAAAAGTAAGATTCTTTTATGTATCTTTACATCTATGATGATGATGGTTAGCAAGCTTTCAGTAATCTGCAAACTGGTACCTGATTTGTACTGATGAGGTTCGTTATATTCCGCAAGGTAAATGTTTTGAAATACTTTCATATGTAGCAATCTGAAGGAATGGATGCTTCACGTTTTAAATTTCCATTTGGGCGAGCTTTGTTTGCAGTCTTGCATTGTAAATGATCAACATTTGGACTTGAAAGCAAGACTCAGCATTTGTATTGTGACAGGATCCAAGTTCCTCGACACAATTGCTCCTGTGGCAGGCGCCACAAAGACGAACAGAGAACTAGGTCTGCTCTGGACACCCTTTGCTCCAGCTGTCTGAAGCTTTAAAGAAACCCATATGAGAGGATACATAATTGGTTATCTTCTCCATCTGAAAAAAAAAACAAACAAAAAAAACAAGGCAAAGGTTTAGTACTTGGATAAGTCCAAAAATTGTGAAAACTGTGCAAGTAGAGCGACTCACATTCGAAGACATTTGTCTTTCCCACCACTTGCCACTCTCTGTCCATCAGGACTCCAGTCAACAGCATAAACCTACAAACAGGAGGAAAATCATCAACTAATATCAATAAAATGCAAACATTCATTAATAATTTGAACACATCTCTTGTCTTGCCTCATCAGCGTGTCCAGGAAGGTCCATATTAAGCTTCCCAGTCTTTATGTCCCAAACTTTCAGCGTGCTGTCACTGCTGCCGCTGACCAGCAGCCGGCTGTCTGCTGACCACGCCACCTGATACACAGATCCCACATGTCCCCGCAGAGACATCAGGTATCTGAGGACCAAAAGATGGGAAAGCACGTATTTAGCTTAACAGCACCATCTTATGGATCCATTTAGTATTGCACATCCAGATACCTCTAAATTACCTCAAAGTATAATAGAAAACTGAGACGTATTCAAGCATTTAAAGGAAAATTCAGTGGAAGGAAAAAGAGTTCACAAGCATTGTTATTAAGTTTGGCCTTAAGGTGATTGTATAGAGCTCCGTGTGTAAAGCTGAGTTTCAATTTTTGAAATAAACTCTTCCATGTTATTCTGATTTATGTAGCTGCACTTGTAGATTTGCTAAAAATCTTTTCAGAGACGGAGAAAACATGAAGCCTAAGCCACACATAGCCAGATATCTGGGAAAATGGAAACATTTTTATGTATTTTAGCCTTTCATCCACACAAAAACTCTGTTTAGTATCATAAAAACACAATTTCTTATGCTCCATGTTTAATTCCTAACAGGAAGTTGTGGTTGTTTTCAAGCAATACAATTGGCTGACATACATTTTAACTTTGCAGGACACTATATCTGTGGGTTTAGAAGGTGTAAAAACACACATTGGTGGCATATTTATGCATGTAAATAAAGATGAACAATTTTCTAAAACCGATCCCATCTGTAAAATCTTATATTTTTTTAAGTATGTGGCAGAAATATATGTCTTTATAAAGACTCAGTTATGTGTGTACGTAGCTGAATCCTGCTGAGTCAGAGGTTTTCTTACTTTCCAGTACGTCCGTCCCAGATTTTAATGGACTTATCGAATGAAGCAGAAGCGAGGAGCCTGGTGTCGGGGGAGAAGAGCACTTCGTTGACCAGAGCGCTGTGGCCAGTCATCCTGGCTAAAGGCTTTTTGCCTTCAGCAGGATTCCACAAGAATAAGGTGAAATCATCAGAGCCAGACACCAACCGCTCCGGAGCGGAGCCCTGCAACAGACGAAGACGACAATAAAGTGAGAGAATCAATGAGGTATTAAGAGAAACTTTCCTTTCACGTGAATAAAAGGTACTCACCCTAACTTTATTGTATCTTTCCAAGGCTGCCTCCTTTATCTCCTCCACTAGAGGGAAATGATACTAATTAGGCAGGAACAAAACACAAAATCCAGCATTACAAAGGAACGGCAGGCCTTACAAGAGCCAGTGAGATCCTGGGGGTTGATGGTGGCGGTAGCAGGTTCAAAAGCTCCAGTACGTAACACATAATCTGTGCTGAGAGCCAGAGTGTTCACCCAGTGGGCGTGACCCTGCAGCGTCCTGCACAGCACGCCCTGAAATCAACCAACAAACACAAACACGTCAGGAATCTCAGTGCTACTTCAGTTACAGATGAAACAGACGCTCTGCCTTACATCTTTGGGCCTCCACACTTTGACTGTGCGATCCTGGGAGGAGGTGTAGAGCAGTCCGTCTCCTCCCCATTTCACACAGGTGACTGACTGAGTGTGTCCCGTCAAGATCTTCTCATACCGTCCCAGAACAGTGTCCCAGATCCGGACAGAGCCATCCTTAGAGCTGCTGGCTAAGTACCGGCACTCTGGGTTACTGAAACAGATGGGAGATGGAACAGATGGTCGCAAAATGTTTAGGTTTCTATAAACAGCTAAAAATACTCAAAATGTCACCAATAAAATAGAGGAACTGAAGGCTTACAGGTGGAGAGGTTCCCAGCAGAGCCAAGTGATCCACTTGGTGTGTCCCGTCAAAGTCTTCCCTATCTGTGTTCCTGTCACCGGATCCCAAAGACAGATCTAAAAGTGCAGCATCGTGAAAATAATAAAAAAAAAAATTTGGAATTCATGTTTAGAAAAAAAAACATAAAAAATTAGGTTGAAACAAACCTGACTGTTCTTGCACCCTGAAGCTAACTTCTTTCCATCAGGTGACCAGGCGATGCTCAGGACCCAGTGGGCGTGTCCTTCAATAAAGCACAGTGGAGCTCAGAGGTGTCCAGATGTCAATAAATAATTTGTATTTTTTGAGAGAGAAATGATGCCTCCTTATAGAAGTGACTTCATACCTCTGGCAGTGTGATGGGGGGTCTCAGTCATCAGATCCCAAAAGCGGACTGTGGTGTCTCCTGATCCACTGGCCAAATATCTCAAACAAACAACAACATAACTTATAAATCAGCCTCTTTTATGCGTTTTTATATTATATATATTTTGGACAAATACTCTGCAAAAGCATGCAGCTGGTTATCGTGTCTGAGAGTAACTCACTTGCCAGTAGGGCTGAAGGCAGTGGAGATGACGGCCTCCGTGTGTCCCTGCAGCGTGCTGGTGCAGCGGGTCACGGCCCGGACCCTGAACACAGCCTGAGGTTGGTACACCACCGGCAGAACCTGCTCCGTCTCCACCCCGAGGGTCTGGATGCAGGAGCCCAGGCTGGACACCACCTCTGCCTCGCCGCGCACGAAGAATGCCAGAGGAACGGGCTCCTCCTGCAGCAGGTACATTAATTTATTCAGCTAAATATGAGACAGTACTGGAGGAAAAACAGTTAGAGGTAGCAAAAGACTTTAAACGTAGGCGGAGATGTTTGCTGATCACTTATCCCCCTCAATAAAATGCACTGACATTACAGAGTGAAACATAACAAAATGGAGCAAAATGATTACACATTATAATAAGACTGCGACTTAAAGAAATCATTCTATACATATACACAGAAGCGGTCTCAAGAACATTCAATCTGTGTAACACAATGCTAGAAGATTTTGCTCTAACATACAACCTATAAAATATGCATTTAAATCAGATATGCATTTAAATCAGATTAAACAAATGTTACCTCGAACAGAATCTTTTTATTTCCTAGATGTTAAAAAGCATGTTTACGCCAAGTTGGTCAGTGCTACCTTTTGTAACAATGCATTGCAGACGAGCTGCAGTTTGTCAGGGTTGATGTCCAGAGGGACGTCGAAAGGTGAGCCCAGAACTTCCCCGTTCTCGTCCTGGAACTGGATCAGCAGCCGCTCCACATCCTCACTTGTCATCTTGAGTCTGGTTCTGTTCCAGATCTAACAAAATGACATTCGTTAGATCTGGTTTTGCTGTATGTTTGTGTGATCTCTGAATGTTACAATCTCCAAAGCATCTCAATTTATATTGTGACAGAGAAGGTTTCAAGGAGCTAATTAACGTTTGAAATAAGGAACTTCTAGTTACATTAAATAACGCCAAAATATTAAAATTCATTTGTACTTTTAAACTTGGAAAAAGTTTGAAAGTTGTTATTGCCAAGAGTACAGCTTCAAATAAGTTAAGCTGAATGCAAATGCATTAAGATCATGTCATGTGTTTGTGAAAAAGAAATGTTTCAGAAAAACTCAATTATTTGATTTGTGAGCATCAACTCAACTGGGAATCTGAGAGTTGTTCTGAATGCAACACGACAGTCTAATTTTCCCTGTCATGAAAGCAAATATCCGTTTTAGGCACTCATGATTATTGATAATAACTGTGACATGATATACGCGTATCCACACAGCCAATACATTACAATGAAAATCAACTAAATGATCATCTGACTTTCTTCCAGGGACTACAATGTTTGACAAAGTTCTCTCTTGCAAACGAACGCAGCTAACCAGTAGAACAGAATCTTTACATGTTTTTATTTAGAAAATATAGCTATAATTAAACGACTATTCAAATTGGGGGTAAATGTAACAAATAAACAAAGACAGTCTGTCAGTTTTATTTTTAGCTAACTGGCGGTGTCCATACTCTCCATTGAAGCTAACTATGCTAGCACATTCATTAGCCAACGCTTTTAACATCTTGAAGCCTTTATTGCACGAGTCACTGAACGCGAGTAAATCTAAAGTTAATTCAACCACTGTCGTTGGTTTTATCTAAACACTGAATGCTGTATATATAAACTAAACGCTTACCTTTAGCTTAGCGGTTGATATGAAGTCTCCACGTGTTTACAGCCAGAGAGTCTACCACTGAAAAGATATGCTGCTAGGAAACAGAACGTCAAGTGAAGTTACGGGGTCGCAATGGATTATGGGAAAGTTTCCAAGTCGGTAGGTGCTACTCACACGCTCCTATCATTTATCTTTATGTCATTTCTACGATTCTCTATTACGGAATAACAACAACAATAATGAAGTTTTTAATTTCCAAGAAATGTCTGTTATTTCCTTAATTTAAACACAAATTACTTTTACAATGACCGTAGTTTTACGTGTGGCTTATTCTGAATGTACTGTAGGTGATAGGTTTCAAATTTATAGCATTGCCAGAATAACATCAAGTGGACTGAGGAGAGAAGCATTATTTTTGGGTTGTCTGTGCGTGAATTTTAATTGTGATGGTTTGCACAGTGTTTAGATTAGTTTAATCTGTTGAGGAACAAAATCAGAATTTTAGGTCCAGAAGGTCATGGTCCTGCAAAAGAATGTAATACTAAGATACATCATTATATGTGAAATAAAAGTGATTTATTTGCACTTCAAAATGAATTTAAACTGTAACCATGTTTTATTCATTAAATAAATAAAACTGTTTTCTAACTGAGGTAAATTAGGACACCCCACTGTAGCTTAACCACTGCTTGGCTGAAATTGCTTCAGTGGAAGATTTCTTGTAGATGTCTCATCTCTGGCATCAGTCTGAGGAAAGTTTTTCTTACTCCTCACTTTCTTTGAAGTGAGGAGTAAGACTTTAAACAACAGATGCTGTTTAAAGTCAACAGCATCTGCGTGATATGAAGGTCTGGGCTTTGACTTGGCCATCTTTCACAGTTAAGAGTAAGATCTTTTCCTGGAATTATATATCTGGTTTAATCCAAACAAGACTTCTATTCTGGTGTCTAAATATTTCACTTTTAAAACGTCAAGAACATTATTCCTGACGTCCTGGTCCTTACCCATGTTCTCTCAAACTTAAGTTGTCCTTTGTTTTTCCCCTCTTTTAGAAAACAGAGGTTTTCTCCTCACACATATCTGATGGAACTTAAGTTGTGCAGCCTCTTTTTGACTGCACATGTACTTTCTTATTCCCAGTAGCAAAAACATGCTGTGTAGATATTGGAATCACATTTTAGGTAGAGACTTCTTTTAGTAAATTGCAATCTGCTTACAGGGATAAATTTGCTTAAATGGCCCGACCGGTGCATGTTGACAATTGTTTTTAATGTCCTCCAAGTGTAACAGATAGTTTCTGGGCCTCTTAAATAAAATACGTAAACTGAATCTCTCAAGCAGCTTTTGGGATTTTACCATTGTGTCCACTCTCCCTTTAACAGTCTGGAGTACAGCAAAATGAATGTCTGAGGTTCCAAAAGGGCAAATTTCCTTCAAAATAATGAGTAATGATGTTTTAATCAGATTTTATATACTTTTGGTAAATTATTAGTATTTCTAAAGTACATTTTTAACTTCTTAAGGTAAATTAACTTAAGCTTAGTGTTGTGCTTATTTGCATTCGCAGTAAAAAAGTTGAAGAGACCAGCATATCATCAGATCAATCATTAAAATGATTTAATTTTATTAGCAATTTATTCTCAACCAAAGGTCCAATCTTGGAAGAATGAATCTTAAGGAAAACAGCAAATACAAGACTGATGTTCCCAACCATCTCATCAGGTAGCTGGGCAGTTTAAAGTCTGAATCACAATCATGGTGCAGAAGTTCACATCAGGGCACTGTAGCAACGCTTCTTTTATTTGTCGATCCCATTGATGTCTTTAGATACAAGATCTTCCATGGCAGCTCGCTTGGATTCCAGGATCTACAAATTCATACAAACATTTAGAATAAAAAAGGAAGCTAATCCACTGCTATAAGAGTGTCATATTTGGTTAAGAAATGCTTAAGTACAAATATCTGCACATATTTTAAAAGGTTAAAAAATAGCTGTTTAACATAGGCAATGTCAATGTGCATGAGACTCTAGAGGACCACAGAAATAGCTGTGGTGGCCTGGATTTGGCCCACGTGCCTCAAGTTTAACACATATGGTTTATATTGACACAGAGAATGTGTGATCTGTTAACATTCTCTGTTACAACACACACAAAAACTACAATCTGTTCAACTGCCAGGTTCTCTGATTGGCTGAAAGGCTTGATAAACCTTTTAGCAGCAACAACTGAGCGTATGTGGCACATGTCAAAGCATCCAGTGTACCAGTAAAATAATAGATAATTACCTCACTAGTAATGTATTTAACATTGTAAATATCTACATGCTAAAAACCCAATTTTTCTTGGAATAATTACAGTTTATTAAATAACATTTGCATTGAAAATCATATGATTAAAAAGGGAAAATAAAACATTTGGCTATGTCATCCATGAGTGGCATAGCGTGGTACCTCACCTGGAAGTTATCACTTAGGCCAACAATGCTATTCAGGTTCGTACTGTAGTAGCCCAGAACATATTCTCCGCTTAGCAGAGGGAGGTCATCTTTAGCCACAGATTTCTGCAGCCAAAACAGGAGTGCAAGCTTATGAAGGAGGTATTTATATAGGGCTCGACAAAACATTCTTCAATTCCACTTTACCTCAATGACCTCATTAACTTCTGGCAGCTCGTTCTCTCTGACCCATACAAAGGTTTCATAGTTAGACGCACTCTTGAATCCGACCTGCAGGTCAACAAGACAGTAGGTTCAAATCTATATGGTTTGTATTGTTGTACTGATGGATTTTTTTCCTGCTTTGCACACCTTGTAGAGGCCAATCCAGTCCCATGTGGAAGACATGAAGTCCTCTAGGATGGTATAAGTCAGAAGTGCATCATGGTCTGCGCTCCACTCGCCTGCAGGTGCCAAGTCTACCAGTTGTGTGTCGAAGTATTTTCTCAGCTGCAGGGATTACAAAAGGAAAGATGTGATGCATTAAAATACAACCCCTGGGGTCATGTGACATTTCTGTACTTGCCTCCAGAGTAAAATTTCCAATGACTGGCTTGTGGTCACTGACTCCGTAGCTCATGACACTAGTGTATGTGTTCTGGGTGACCATGATTGGATACTCCTCCTGCCCATCATCAGCGGAAGTTGATGCCTTCTCATCATCATCGTCATCCTCTTCTGATGGGAGGCTTTTAGGTTTGATCCGCCAGAGGATCCGATCCGTCCAGGCCGGCTTCCTCTTCTTGCCGCTAAAGAAAATCAAAACAAGAATGTATGATGACGTGTGAACTCGAATTTTGGTTAAAATCTTATCTGATGCTTACCCCAGGACACTAATTCATGTGAGCATTTACAAAATCACTGGAAGAAAGAGCTGCTAAAAAACACAAACATGCAGTGCAAAGGTAACTATATTCTAGTGTGTGGCTGACAATACCATCTAACATAGAATTGGAGGTAATTAAATGTCTTCTAGACAGCAAAGCATGTATTATTCAGGGACAAACAGCGGGGGGCAGGCAGGAGCTCGGCTCAATGAAAATATACACCACATCTGAAATTCATCTGAATTTTGTCCGTTAAACTTGTGTCTCCATATGTTTTGCAGTTGTAAGTCATGTCCCCCCTTTGTACTATAAGGATAATTATTAATTATTTATTTTCTCAAATAGGACTGTAAGTAACTTTTAAACATTTTATTTATTAATAGCGTAATTGTTTCTCTAATTTCACAGCACAGATTTATGGAGACACCCACCTTGGTGGGTTAAATTCTCTACACCAAACCCCCAACCAGAAACAGACCATTCCCCAGAAGAGGGAGGTGAGGAGGAAGAGGAGGGTGGTACTGCAGCGCTGCAGAGGTCTTGGTCTGTACATGGTTAAGGGCAGTGCCACAGTTCTCATTCTAAGGCAGACACATTACGGTGGAGTCAGAGGAAAACAAAAACTGCCTCTGATGTGATACATCCTGTTCACACCTGAAGCTGATTTCTGCATCAACTAGAGGTTGAGTGGCCGACAAAGAAAGGGAATGTGGAGCATGCGACACAGAAATGAAGAGCTTCTTACTTAAAACCCAACCATGTCTTTGCAGAGCTGCAGAAATTTCAGTTCAATCAGAATGCCGTAAAAGGTGTTAATCTATGTGATATATGAGCATCAGTATGGACACAATGGTACCTGGTATCATAGGAGTCAGCTTTACGGTCAAACTTGTAGGTGGGTTTAAAATTCAGTGGCCCTTCGTCAAACTCCTGCAGAAAGGGTTCCTTTTTCTTCATCATGATGAGCTGCAACAACAAAATGTCAACCAGAATATCTTCATCCATAAATAGCCGGGTGTACTATTCTGATCCCAGACCTGGTCCTTGCTCCACAGCAAATTGAGGCGTCCTCCATTGATGGATGAGCGGACAAAATGCAAGCCATGGTCCTCGATACGGAAGTTCAGATCACCAAACCAGAACACCACCCTGGGAAGAACCACAGACTATTTCAGCACTGGGTTGGATGGTAGCTTGATCATGTGCGTGCACACTGACTTGTGGTCCAGGACATGAGGAGTGTCAAAGATGTCAAAGTCTTGTGTTTCCAGGATGTACTCAAACTCGTCAACGCGCTGCAGGGCATTGTGCATATGAGCTGCCAGGTGGCAATTGAGGAAGCACATCATATGGCCGTAGAAGGAAAAGCGTACAGAGACAGCACCTTTATTTCCCTGAGACAGAAAAAAAGAGGAAAGAAAGAAACTATTTTCAAGCATGATAGCACATAGCATGATTTTTTTTTTTCACTGAACCTTAATTATTTGTTGGAACACATCCTAGTGTTTATTAAATGTCAGTGTTCTCTCATGTTCCCCACTTTCCACCTCACAAACACAAAAGGCCCTTTATTTAAAACCTTTGATGTCACTGGAATACCAACGCCTATTAGAGTTGGCATTCTCTCTACAATGTTTACAGTTAAGCTAACAAATTTCCTACCCAGTAGCCAAAGATGCCAGTGCGAGTGTAGGTGGTCTGGATGTTTCTGATGAAGGGGAGATGCATCATTTTGGCAAAAACTAGCAGCAGCAAACCCTGCATCCTCACCGATGTGACCTGAGCACAGATAGAAAAACAAGTATTTGTCATTTAGCGTTTGGTGTATTCCTGTGACTATATATTTGATTTTTGTTTGCAGCTTCTGTGAGTTACAGTGTATATTGTCTTGGAAATATTTACATTTTATTTGATCTGTTATGAGTTTCATTCGGTTCCAGCCTCAAATTTCAACATATCCTCAAGGGACTTTATGTGATGGACCAACAGAGGACTCTTTTAGGGAAAGGAAAATGATCACCCACTCTAACTCAATTCTTTCGTAGCTGGATTTTTTTTTTAGCTTTACTTTGTCTTTTTCACCTCTTTCAACTTTCTTTGAGCTGCAAATTATTATTTTTTGCCATTTTCCAATAAAGGCTTAAACAGTTGCCATATTTTTCCACTTGAGGTGTCAAACTCTCATACATAAATCAATGGATGAAGCACAAAAAGACAATCTGAACCACTACTGAACATTTATTTACGTGCATCTTTTGCTACTATTTCCTCTTTTCTCACCTTTACAAAGCCTTTGGGTCCCAAGGTGTCCATGAAAAGATGGCTCCAGGAATCTTCTGCCATCAAGTCTGAGATGAATCTCACAGGTGTGACATTTACTTCCTGCAAGCTAAGTAACACCAGTAAAAATGGAAAGCAAACAAAATGACTCAATCATTGATCCTGCTGCTAATCATAAATATCTGTTTGCTACCGTTTTCCATACCCAATCACATAAAGGTCTATGGCGGGTTGATCATTTAGTTGTAGCAATGAGGCGACGTCCTCAGGAGGTTCTGCTGTTGCCACATTCCAGGTGACCATATGCAGCCTGTAACAGAATTATTTATTTTCTATTAAAATTTGACCACCTCTTTATATTTACATATAATTAAATGATGCCATAAAGCAGGAATTATCCAAGGTTCTAACATTTGCAGCTGATCAAACTATTTTCTACTGTCAGCAAAGAATCACCTCTATGAAGCCCAACATTTCATAAAAACCGTTTGCTTTCTGATGCCTGCATAAACATGTGAACATATGCACTGGTCAACCTGAATGCATCTGTGGGTAGTAATCGTCCACAAAGCTGAAAGGCTTCGTCCAGCGTGCGGGACACTTCCTCGCCGGCTTCATCATCAGAACTCATGTCTTCTATGCAGGTCATCAGCTCGGCCAGGCGCTGGCGAAGGATCGTCTTCGACCTGGAGCCCTGAGACACAGAGCTGCTTGTACTGTCCGAGCGCAACCGTGAACTATCCGGCAAAAGGTCCATCTTTTAGGCATAAAAAAAGAGCTTTCCTAGTGCCTCAGACAATCCTTTTGCATTAGGAAATATGCCAGTGAAAGATAAAAAATTTAGTCCTCCATGCAGGAAAAATCCAGTACAAGAAAGTTATTTGGCTCTGTTTTTCCTGATTCTTTCAGCTGACCTGGTTGCAACCATTTGATTTGAGATACTTCCTTTCTGCTCAAGCAGGTGGAAGTAATCCAAATTATTCGTTGTTAATCAAATCTCGTTAGCACTTTAGTAAATTTTTGCTAAAACTCCTAAAAGACGATGAGAATGAGAAGTATCTGTGGCGGGTGATGTCTCTCCTCCGGTTCTGTGCAGTCATGCAAGAACACCGCTCAGTTTGACGGAGCAGTTGGGTTGACTGAGGAATGTTGGCAACCCAGATTTGGTGCCTAATCACAGGCAGGAGAGAGCCATGTGAATGTGCTAAGGTTTGTTCCTGTGAGTGTTTGCAGACTGGAGGAGGAAGACCACCGACTGAGCCTGCATAACTGAGAGTATTGTTGCAGGACTTAGGTAAGTCTTCAGATCCCTAAGAGGTTTACTATCAGCGCTCTCTCCATCAGCTGAACACACAGAACAATGTCTGAAACCCCACAATTGCGCCTGTGCATTAGTCACTGGGGCAATTAGCTTTGTTTTGTCTCAGTCCGGATTCTTCTCATGTAGGGGAAAGGTTATCTCTGTAAGCCCAGAGAAAGGTGCAGGTCATGTTCAGTTTGAAACATAAGGTCTTTCACACGTTTATGCAGGCTTCATTTTTAAGAATAAAACCTCAAATGTGTTGATGTAGCAATGTTGTAGCACAATTAACAGTAAATCAATTACATAACAGCTTTGGAGCCACGTAACAAAACCTTAAATAAGGGTGAAGAAACGGAAGATTAACTGGTTTAAAAATTGCAAAACCACACAAAGGGTGAGATAACATTCCCAGTTTACAAAACAAAATCTGATTTAAAAAGCCCCTACATAAAGGTTGACATATTCACAGCTTTGTTTAAATCAGTCAAATTATACAGTGCCTTGCTCACCTGTACTTGTCTGTCCAACCACTTGTAAATCTCTCAGTGCTCATCTTCTATTCTGCAGATGCAAACTGACACACAGTTAAACAATCAGGAAACAAAGAGGTTCTATGCACAGTGCAGAAGCTCACTGTTTTGTTTTTTACAGCCAATTTACACTAAGCGTAGTCAGGTAAAAATGCATAGGAAACAAGCAAAGCCAGCTAAGATGGAGATGCCTGATAGTCATTTCTGAAATGGCTTTGTAATCATGTTTGATCAAGGTGAGCTTTGCTCACATTGAAATGACAGTGTATCAAGGATTGCATAATCTGAGAGAGCTGATGGACATTTTAGTGATTACATTTTCCACTGTACAATATGTCGGAGGCTGTCATAGAGGAAAGAGAGAATCCTCGTTAAATATCAGTGGTGAAGCGTTTTCTAAAAGTATTCCAGCAGACCAAGCCATCAAATAAAAGAATAAAAAGTTTTATTATTATTATTTTTTTAAATCTTCAAGACTCGTACAATAAATTGTTGGAACAAATATTGGAACTAATTTAGTATGAAAGCTGAGCATTTTGCCAAAATGTTTATATTTTATTTATATTTCTAGTTTCTCCATTTTATCCTGTAAACGCTCACATTTTAGTAATTTTTTTTTTTTTGGCTGTAATGATTCCAAGGTTTTGAGATTTTAGACTTTTGTTTCCTTAAGAAATGCCGAATCATTGAAACAGCTCTAAAAATTGGCGTTCTGGTGTTTGTTAGCCTGTACACCTAAGATATGTCATTTATTTAGACCAGCAAATATTTACAGTGATTCTACTTTAAAAGTCTAATAAAGTTACCAAAGGGTTTTAAATACTGTTATAATTGGGGCCTGCCACAGCAATGCATACGCACGGAAGGCACCGATTACTCTTCACCTCAAAATAACTGTAGCTTCCTTTCACCGTTAATGCGGCTCGTACCGCTACGTGAACCCCCACAAAATAACGGCTGCATCTCGGCATGCGGGCTATTACTTCTGTTGGCATTTCGAGTAACCATGGCGACGCAATTAGCGAAAGACGAGCCAAATTCAAATCAAAACAACTTCTGACACTGTTGAGCAGGGCAGAGAGGTAGAGAACTACAGAGATGGCAGAACGTTCAGTTCCGACAGAGGAGAGCAGATCTTCCAGTTAGAACTACAGAAACTTTTCTGTAAAAATTCACCAACTGCATAATTCTTTTTAAGTAGTAAGTAGTGTAAGGTAAGTAGTATTTCAAAAAAGCAGAAAAAATCTTATGTTTTATGAACAATAACAATGTTTGTTGTTAATCTGTTGCTAAGCGATGAGCGCGTTTTCTGGTATCCAGGTGCCACGAAGTAAACATCTGATTTTTACTTTTGCAAAATTTACCAACTGTAAATGTCCTATATCTAAGCAGATAGGGCGTGTTTCAAAAGAGCTTATGTTTTATAAACAATAATATACTTATTATTGATTTGGTGTTAAGAGATGAACGTTTCTTCTGATAACGAACTGCCACGAAGTATAAATAAGATTTTTACTTTTGTGTTTAATGTATGATACATTTACCACCACTCCCAAAAAAACAACAAAAAAATAAAATAATTTTTCTGCCAAATTCACCAACTTCACAATTCTTGTTAAATTGTAAGTAGTGTACTAAGATAAGTAGTATTCTTATGTTTTTGAACAATAACAACATCTGTTGTTAATCTGTTGCTAAGCGATGAGCATGTTTTCTGGTATCCAAGTGCCACGAAGTG
>NW_015114722.1:26095-48549 GCF_001443285.1 Poecilia latipinna | reverse complement strand
CGAAGTGAACATCTGATTTTTACTTTTGCAAAATTTAACAACTATAAATTTATTGACTTTAAGCAGATCAGCAAGCAGTATTTCAAGCTTTATAAACAATAACATTATGTGTTATTAATTTGGTGTTAAGGGATGAGCGGTTTTTTGACATTAGCACAAACATTAGCAGTAGCTACTGCCCACATTAGCAGTAGCATTTTCCCTAAAATAAGCTTTTCAGCTATTCTTTTATTTATTAGCCATGTTTAGCACTCTGAATGGAGGAAGTCAATGTAAGACAACATGCTAGTTATACTCCTCATGTCACATTTAGGCTAGCATTAGCATTTTGGCAAATTTTAGCTTATACACTAATTTTAATATACTACATGGACATGTTACTCAACATGCTTGTGACTCTCCACATGCTATTGAGTACATGGTAGCTTACTTTAGCTTTGATGCTAACTCTAAGCATCAGAACGCTGGGTTCTAACCAACAGGCACACTTTAGTAGGCCAAGTTTAAATTACTTAAGAAATGTTATAGTTTTCTACTTTATTCTTATGTATCACCTGAAATTATTCTGTTTGACCACATGAGGGCAGCACTGCTAGTTTCAAGAAACTCCAAAAAATCTCTAAATATGTTCTTCAAGCTGTGAAGTTTTTTTTCTCATCAGTAGGAGTTTGTGTGACACTAGACTTTATTTTAGTCAATATACCACTGAAGACAGGTGCTCTGTCTTCAGTTTTCTGGTCAGCCTTATAAGAAAATATTATAATTAATGGGATAGCTCAAGATTTTTAAATTATTAGCTAGTGTTTTATAGTAAACTGATATTAGTTTGCCCTGGTTAGTTTAAGAGGTTGCCAAAACCAAAGTAGACTTTTAAAAATAACTTAAAGGATCAAAGTGGTTTATGTCAAATTTACTTAAACTGTTATAATTTTAATAATAGGCAGTTATTTACAAAATCATACTGTTTCCATTGAAATCCAGGTTGGGAGTGGTTGACCAACAGTTAGCATCCTCTTTGAAACACCTACTAAGAAATAAATATATAAAAATATCCCCCCAGACAAACTACCTAATGATAAAGGAAGAAACTGTAAAAATCTGAAAACACTACATGTTCTGCTCACAATATGTTCAAATAAGGAAGATTGGTTTTTGTGTCCAGCCTTCTACCTCTATGTTACACATAAATATTCTTTGGTTTCTCTGTAAATTATCACCTAATGTAAACAAAAGATAAGTTTATTTGTTAGAACAGGCTACATGGTGTTGATTAGAGTTGTTTTAACACAATAGTCCAATAGTAAATTGATACATTTAGCAAGCTTAAGTATGTTTTTTTATGACATGTGCATTTAATCTGTAGAATAGCACAGTGAGATTTTTCTTTGTGAATATAACAATTTAGCTCAGAATTGGAAGTGAAATCTGCACCAGACCCGGAATATAAATGAATAACAGATCAAGCAACTGCCCCAGGGAGCCACACAGTATCACAACTGTGCTTTACCTTTTAAATGTCACTGAAAGGACACAACTAAAGAGAGACACAACATGACTTAAAACACACACACATACACACCAGAGTCACTGTAAAATCTCCATAGTAATATAAAATAAATCATAAATGTTGAAATTTAACTAGAACTAAAAGAGAACTAAAACAAAGCATGACAGTTAACACAAGAAATGAAAATGATTAATAAATATCAAATCAATACAGATATGATGACATACATTGTTTTTGTGAAAATTATTTTCTTGCTATTGTCATTATAACCCTTTAACTTTTTTTTGTTTTGTTTTTTACTTTAAGAATTCACAGCAAAGACAGAGACTTTCCTACTGAAACATTTTTCATGACAGAAAAATCAAAAGAACAAAGTAAAAAAGTAAAGCAAAGCACTTGAAATTCTACCGTTGTTGGTATATCAGTCTTATGTTGTCCAGAAAAATTGTCTTCAAAGGTAAAGATCTCCAAAGACGTGACGAGAAATGTAGTTTCTTCCTCTCTGGAAGGCTGTGATGTTATTTGACAGTTTGTTAATTTCCCTTGTTGTACTGTGCCCTGAACCACAGTAGACTAACAGCGTAACATCGGATTAAGCTAATATCCTTGGTTGGTTAATAACCCAGTGAGAAAGTATTTGTGAATAGCTATAATGGATGTATTGTATGTTTAAAAATAATCCTTAGATATTTTAACAGTATGGAATGTGAAAGGTGCTCTAGAATCATAATACATTTCTTTTTTTATATAAACTAAAATAACATCTGACAAAACAGACAGTGGAAAAGTTTATGGTCTGTTGTCCTCAATGTGATTTCTTGTGCAGCATTCTGAAAAGTACAAACCTCAGTTTATATTACAAGTGCTTAAACACATTATTGCGACTAGAATTACTTTAGGACATATTTGCTTGTTAGCTTGAATGCAAAATTATTTGGAAAGGTTATTAGGGTAAGTAGACTAAAACCCATTAGGTTACTTATTTTTACATTTTCAGCTAATGACTAACATTAATATTGCAAGAGAATCTTTCTCTAACTCCCACAAAGAGAAATTGTCATCCACATTCAATAAGAACTTGTTGCAGCTCTCCTTATCAGGCTCATACTCAGGATTGATCTTTGGTATCCAATGCCTGATTAATTTTGCCACACTTAATATATCTGTTGTATCTGATGCCAGTAACTTTATGTTCTTGAAAGGAAGACTGAGTTAGGTAATAATTGTAATGTCAACTGCAGTCTGGCCTACAAAAGTATTCATGTCCCTTGAACCGTTTTTACATTTTGTCACATTGCAAACACAAATCTTAGATTGATCTACCTCACTTGTTTCCCATGACCTTATTGAATAGTTATTTTACTTTTAGGTCTTTCAACATAACATTTGACAATGTGAATACTGTAAAGAACTTTCCATTCGTAACCCATGGGGTTTATTACAATGCATTGATTTTGTTATGAGTCTGACACCACAGAAACTCTAACAATGCTTCAGGACAAAGTAATCCACATCATGCTCTAAATTTGTATAGTCACTTTGAGTCTTTATTCATTTCGTTATGTCTCTGATGTACAGTAGTGTTATTAGAGAATAAGATGACAAAAAGGCACAAATTCACAATAAAAGAAAAAAAATAGGAGACAAGGTAACAGGAGTGAGAGAAAAAGAGAGACAGAGAGATTTAAAAAGTTCAGGATTATGGAATCATTTGGTTTCTTCATACTCCAATTAAAAATCAAGGAATCTAAAAAGAGATATATTAGATTGTCTCTGTTAAAATATGTTCTCTCATAACTTTTGTGTCTTTGAGCTCTTAAAATCACCCTTCTCTCAGCATCTGCTTGGAAACCACATTCCTTATCAGGGTTCTTCTGTGCTTCCATTGAAGGCCATGTAGGATAATCACCCTTCACGTCTAACGACGGGAGCGCTACAATCCGACATGCATCGGGGATCCACTTCGATGACTTTGCCATGATGTGGATGAATGCACTGACCCAAGCTACAGTAACATCTACCTTTTCAGTGAGAGAAGAGAGTGTAATCCAGAGACTGACAACAGAGGTACTACAACATTCAGAACAAAAATATATATTTATACACTGTCCTGCCAGTGAGAGGACGTCCCCTCTGAGGGTACAGTGAATGGGGTGCTTGCTTCACTTCAAATGTTCTCCGAATACAAATGGCAAAGCTCAGCTCCTAGCTGCTGCTAATTTTTTTTTATATGTAAAATTTGTTTTCCTAAATAAATACATTTCATATTGTTCTTCACAATTTCTTACCTGCACTAAATTTTAGCTACTATAACTCTACATTTTCACACTCAAATGTTTCTGTAGGAGTCTGTGAGGTTTTTGAATAATGGATCAGGAGTGTCTGAGAGGGTGTTGTGCACACTTGGCAGGACAGTCTCATCTATATATATGTGTTCATCTACATTAATTTATTTACTATTTACAAAGTCAGTACACACAGTACATCCACAAATCTCCATGACCCAGTTGACAAACCCAAACAGAGAGGGATGATGGACACAGACGTGGAGGGGTGGGACATCCATGTTCTCTTCAGAGGAGGTAAAAGACAGTGGGAAGCAATTTGGCTGTTGAGGGCCAAAAGTGCCACAAGTCAATGCATAAAAGAGATGTTAAGTAAACATATGTACATGTGATTTAAATGAAATAAAATCCATTAATTTAACACAAAATACTTTATTGAAAATAAGCTAAACAAATAGTCAAATACGTTGTTAAATTTGGAAATAATTACTTAAGTTGTCCATTCAATATGTTAAATGGATGCTTGAATGTGTCAGTATTTAATCCCATATTGCATGTCATCAAGAAGGTCAGTGGGCGGGGCTAACTGCCCTGCAGATGGCACTTACAGATGATTGGTCTGTAATTGAGCTGTGTGACTTGTGAGTACATGATTTATTCAACATATAACTGTTGATTTTCACTAGTTTTTTTTAAAATACATTTGTTTAATAAATAATTATATAAATACAAAACAAAATAACATATGTATATTGAATATATTTATTGGCATTTTATTTAAAGTCTAACTGATATAGATAATTATTCATCAATTTATTAGTTCATTGGATTGTGTCACTTTTGATCCCTGGTAGGCCTATTGAATTATACTGCTGTGAAAAAAAAACAACTTCTAACATAATGAAAGAAGATTCTAAAAATAATAGATAATAATAGTTGCTCTGTCTAATGATTTTATCTCATATTGTTTGTTAAATTATTTAAATGATCAGTTCAGTTTCAGGGTTTACTGTGAAACACAACAAAACTAAGAAATGACTGAATTTGTCTAGACCTAATAAACTGGCTTAAACCTAATTTAGGATTAAAATTAAATCAGTGATGATGTGATGATGACTCATCCTTGCTCCAAACAAGCATTCCCGTAAGCACAATTTCTAACAACAGAGGGATCAGTAAAACTTTGTAAAATGTCAAATTAAACCTGGTTTTAAAAAAAAAAAAAACTGACTGTACTTCATGTGGTTTATGTCTAATGAAGGCCAATGGGAAGCCCTTCCACTGAATCTTTTATTATTGCAAATAAATATTTATATAGACTCCACATATGTGTCCAGAATTAAGCCTTTGAAATTGTTGGACCTAAAGTTCCAAAAATAAATATAATTTTGTATTTTATTGTCTCCAAAAAGATTGAAATTGATTAAAATCTATACCATTACGTAAGTTTATTGAATCAAATATCTGCTATAGCAACAACAATAAAATACGCATGGATTTTTATTTTTTAATTTTGTGGCAGTTTTTTGTAGCGATCCAAATATAATCAATCTAAGCATCAATGTAATTGATTGGCTCCTATATGTGCTCTCTTGCACACTCTCCTGTTAAAGTATACGGAATAATAAAAGTGTATGAAATCTATAAAATAAGAAAAAGAACAATAACAGGACAAAAGAGACGATAAAAACAGAGAACAATAATGTCGAGTCAGCTGTTCCTCACTTCTTCACCCAGTCGTTCATCAGCTCTCTGCAAACTGTCACATCACTTATCGTTACTCATTCCGTCCTACGCACAATACCAGAGAAAATGAGTAAGAACAATGAAATAAATAACAAGATAACATTCTATGGAAAAACTGACACTTAAAACTAGCACTTCTGTTGAGCTAATGACATTCAGTTCAGGCTCTGCTTTCCTAAAACTGACCTCACAACAGAAACAAACTAAGGACTAAAACAGATTTGTGATGATAAAAAAGGAGACCAACACGTCATGATAGTTATTGCTTTTGCTGGATAAGACCATTTATCCACTGGAAATGACAAGTCAAGAAAAAAAAAAACCCAAAAACGACAGTCCTCAAATCATTTATGGCTGTTTTCATTTACTGTAGCAACTGTGATTAATATTTTGTGTGCATCTTTTTAGACTATTTCTATCTAAATATTCATAGAGTTAGACATAATCTTCATATTACTGCATGTTCATCCAGAGCTCTTGAAACAATGTTTGAAGAAAAACCTGGCTGGAAACTTTGATGACCTATCAACACACACCGGCACACAACAGAAGCATGTACACACACAGACACACATACTGACAAAGCAGCAGAAAAACTGACAAACGCCTTGAAGTCGGAAGGCAGGTACTGGGGATAAAACCTTACTGGCTGGTTAGAAGGACACAGCAGACTGCATTACACTCTACTGATGCGCCACTGTGACATTTTGTCTAAAATATGTCCTTAGTTGTAGAGATGAACAACAGTGTCCTCACTGTTCTCTGCAGTTTAGAACAAAAATTGAGAGAAAAAGATCGGAGTAACTCACAATATCAGTAACGGTGCTACTGGAGGCTTTAAAAAGTTTAAGCTAGATGGAAACAGCAAATGAGTAAAAACAACGAAACAAAATAAGACAAGAAGGACTCAAGGAAGGACAGACGATGTAGAGGAGATCAGCTAAAAACTGGGAGTGCACTGGGTCCAGGTCCGAGAAGACCAAAATGTACTGCGGAAAGTAGGATTTGGACCGTCCAGTCAGACGTATCAGTTGAGACAAAAGGAGGAGTGAATCCGCTGGTTTCAGGTCTAATCTGGTGGGAAAGGGAGACATGAGTGAGAGAGAAAAAAACAAAAGCAAAGTCTGAACCATGAAGAAACAAAGCTAACGTGTAGATATGCTGACAGACATAACTACACATCTGTTTCCATTGCAACTCTGGTTTACCTGATGAGCGGCAGCATTTATGTCCAACAAAGTCTCAGTCCTCTAGAGCCACCATTCCTTTCACAGGATCTTTGACTCTCATCTGACAAGAATATACAACAACATCCTCATTAGAGATACACTGAGAAATCATTGAATGAAGGGTATTGGATGATAGATGTCAGACTAATCACAACCTGTGTTCAGCTGCAATGGGGTTGTATCATAAGTGCTATTGTAAAGATGTTTAAAAATGAAGTGAGGTGAAGCACCAAAAAGTGTGAGAAATTTTTAGAGGAAGCTGCTACCTTTAAATAGAGAGAAACCTCAGCAGATAACAGGAAGGCTCCTTTGCTCTCAGGGTTTCTTAGAAACTTAATTTTAATAAAGTTAAGACCTTTTGAAAAATGTTGTGCTTTAAATCTAAGAAGTTGTAATATTTAAAGTAGAGTAGAACAATCTTTTTAACTCCGTCTTTGTGAAATATGAATTTACAAAAATCGCCATTAGCAGATTGGAACTTAAAAAACTGATAATCAGAACCTGGCCCCAAATTCTCAGGTCATCCTGCATCTGAAATGTCAGTCCAGTGGGTTTTAACTGTAGATAATTTAACATCCTGGGTTATAAGGAACAAGTTTTATATAAGTGTAAGAGATTTGGGAGTGTGTGGTATTTCTTTTGGCTTACTTCATCTAGCTCCCTACGAGTCTCCTCCTCCATGCGACGAATATCGTCCATGTTCAGTTCAATCCACTTATCAATCCAGCAAAACAGTTGGCGGTGGAAATTTGTGAACAAGCGCTTCTCTTGCTGTAAGACAACAACGGAAAAAATCAAATAGCTTATTGTGGCCCAAGGATAATAGATGCTTATTTCCTTATGAATGGATATTAATAGCATTATCTTAATTATTTATGCTTTATTACCAGACTTCAAGCTGCTGTACTGCCAGCTATTCTTAGCACATTAAACAAAAATAAGATCTGGAAATTCAGTAAGAAATGTATTTTATTCCTTGACTCGACCACTATCTTGTACAAAAGTTGAAAAGCATAACAATGCAAGAACAAACAACAACAGTCAACAAACCTTTTGGATAAAGTTCTCCACTTTATTCTGCAGACCCCACCACTTGAATTTGACAGTGACCAGTTTGTAGGCACACATGTGTGGGCAGTCTTTCTTGTTAGGAAGCTCCTTCTGCATGTAAACAGAAACACTAGCATTAGGTTTGTCATAGGCAATGGAGACCTACTGATACACTTTTGGACTCAGATTTAATGCTTTAACCAACTGCTTATAGATCTGTAACAGAAATGAAACAAAGCCTAATATAATTACCACAGCTATTTCGGTTGAGGGGCTGATTATGGGCTGTTTCTGCATTAGGGTACAAAAAGGCTTTAAAGGTTATTGTTTCAAAAGCACAAAAACATGTTCTCATACTGTTCCCAAGTTGACGAGAAAGAGTCAGAAGAGTCAGAGTAACAATTTTATGCAGCTTTTGGGAGCAATTGGTGCATTTTATTTATACATGGAAGTCATGTTTTCTATGTTCCAAGACAGAAATACGACAAGGACATTCAAAGCTGAAATTATGCTTTGGGAAGTTGGAAATTAAAGGTGCAGGTGGTAACTATTACAGAAATTTGTGTCTTCTTCTTGTGTCTGATCCCCTCAGGACAAAATGTTAGCTTAGAGAACGCTCACTAGACGTCATAGCTGCTGGACAACACATGCCAGTGGGAGGGAGATATTTTTTCATTTGGCAAATTAACAGAGACGAGGTCGCATGTGTGTTTTATGGACGCTAACAATGAGACATGGTCCAACACCAAATTAAAGTATTAAGGAACAGTACACGAAACATAGGAGGAACTGAAAATGTATCTCTTTAGGTTAAGTTGCTAATATCTTTTAGAACAAAAAGTTGAGAAAAACATGAAAGTACCCTTCCACCTTGAAAGATTTACACGGGCTTTGTGCACAATTAACCTTCAGCTGTTTCACAACATGTGAAAACCAAATGCTAGAAAAGCCACCGCAGAGAGTAACAACAAAAAAAAACATTCCAAAACCCTGTAATGAAACCTCTATGAATCTATTTCTTGACACTGGAATTTATAATGTATTAACAGGAGGTAATTCATAATACAAAATGTAACATTTATTGTTAAGATGAAAATGTTGGTATTGTTTACCTTCCAGTCTGGTCCTAGAGGACCTCGTCCTGTCTTTGCTGACTTGAACTTGCAGGGATCCTCCTCTGGTTTGTAGTCCTGATACAGACAAGATGTATGTGGGGCATGTAACAATACAAACAACAGCTGTATTCATCATTCCGGCAGTAAAAATGGGCTGACTGATTTACCTTTGGCTCCACCTGGCTTCTGTCTGCAATATCAATATAGACTACATCCACCTTTTTCCAGGTTTCTGCATCCAAACCGTGTACCTAAGACACAACCACAGGGCAAAATCAGAAAAAAATTGTCTACAAATTTAAATTACATGCAGAATTTGTATGCAACGTGTTCCTAATGTCATAGTTATAAGCCTAAGCTCAAGAAAAAATACAATTCAATAAATGTTTACCATATAAAATGACACAGAAATGAAAGAATTGATAAAAATCATGTTTGTGATCAACATTTTAAAATAATAAACTTCATGGTCCTTATGATTGTAAGTAATAGACCAGCATAAAATAAATAGATGTGGTGTAGGAGGAAAGTGATAAATGGCTTCGAATTTTTGTTATTAATAAAAATCTAACAATTGTAACATGCATGATATAATATTACCCTGTGAAGAACTGTCAAACAAAAAAAAAACACATTGCTAAACATACTCCAGAAAGATCTGTAGCTCTTATTTCTGTGAAAATAGTTGTACACAATGCAAGCCGATGTAACTCCACACTTAACAGTATTTGATTTTATTAAATAACACAAACTAAGACATTTTGAAAACCATGTATCATATTTCTTCCACTATACAATTAAGCACTTTGTGTGGCTCTATCATAAAAACATCCCATTTAAACAGGCTTTTATGTAGTGTGACAAAACGTGATTTGTGTTGACAATTTATTAAAGTTCTCTCTTTCATACCTGAATGCATAATTTTGTTCAGACATGAAAATACACTCCCATAGCTTATGATCTTATTCACTAACATTTTCCTGGCGTCCCATGTCAGGTTTGTGCCACGTCTCAATCTTGATCAGGAAGTTATCTTTCATATACTCATTCTGCAAACAAAAACACAGACAATCCAGAATGAAGGGAGTAAAGCACTTTGAAAGAATCCCTTGTAAAAATCTATAAAAGGTTCAGCTGACAGGGATCGGTATCTTGCTGTCGTTCACTAACACCCAGCTACACAAACACAGTCACAGTGTATTGCTATCCCTGTTACAGTCTCACTAAAAAGATCACATTTCTTTCTCGGCTTTCAGGTTAGGCACCTTCTCCTTGTGCACCATAGCTTAGTGTGTCGCATGTGTTGATTTCTGAATTCTTCAAAGCAAACACAAGCAAAGGAAATACTCACAGTGATGACTGCAGAGCCAGGTGGGGGGAGAGAGGGTGCAGCCCCAAACACACAGAGAAAGACACAATTAACGACAGCAAACAATATCTGAGAAATCTATTAGCATTTGCACAAGCTGGCAATCTCAAAATGATACGAGAGCAGTGTTTGAGATGCAGAGTTGGTTTGTGCCTTTAAATGTGTTTGTGTGACAGATGGCCGTCTGGCAGCTGGCAGTGTGTACGGGTGGCGGGATCTTTGCCTGAACGGCTCAAGTGATTGCGCGGCTCTTCTCACAGGACATGTAGTAAATTATTCAACTACTCCTTGAAAGTGACAGAGACCCAAAGGCACAAGGAAAGAAGAGAGGAAGAGAAGAATCTAGAGCATGATAGCACTTTTTTACCTGAAGCCATTTAAAACGTTCATAAATACATCTTTTTGAAGACAACAACAAAGAAATCTGCATTGTTTTCTTTAGCTGACAAAGACGTCACACCGAAATGTGCACTGGGCATGTAAACAAAACTGTTAGCATTAGTAATTTAGCCGGGAGGTTAGCTCCATTGCAGGAACTTGTTCACAACTTATTCCCAGAAGGGATTTGGAACGTCCAGGGTCTGGTCCAAAAGTAGATCATAATTAAAAAAAATTAGGCTCAAATCTTCAATCAAGTCTTGACGAAATGACTGTACTTACTAGAAAAAAACCCAATCAGGGTTTTGCAGAGCTCTAAAGTATGTTAGTCTGTAAATAGTTGTGTGTGCCCATCCACAGTGTGTAATTATACATACCTGTACGACAATAAGGGTATGCATTCCAGGCTTTCTCATGGATGTTCAGAGCTGAAGATGGAGCCAACATTCTTACGAATGATGGCACTTTACTACAAGAAAATAGAAAACAAACTACATGAGTTTAACTGCTATAATTCCAGCTGCAAGACTTTTGTTGTCCTTGATATACAAAGGTGGTAGAATTTTGGACATCCAGCAAACATAAATCACCAATTTGGGGATGAGAAAGTAGCAAGAAGATAGCCATTGTTGAAAGAAGTTTAAATGGCCACAATCCATGTAGGGGACACTGAAAACATGGAAGAATTAGACCTAAACATGATGTGGGAAGGCATTTTTTGAGCCAGGACAACTGACTTGGACAGAGTGACAGGAACATGGATGGAGCTAAGTATGGGTAAAGATAGGGTGAAAACCTTTTAGATTTGAAACTGGGGCAAAGGTTAATCCTTCAACAAGACGACATAAAACCAGAACTTTAATCAGATTATTTAGATTGAAACATATCCGGGTCTTAGAATGGCCCAGTCAAAGTCCAGACCTAGGTCCAATTGAGAATCAACAGCAAAAATTGAAAGTGTATCTGTGGTCTCTATTTAATCTGTTTCAGCCTCAGTTAATTTCTACCCAACAATTGGGGGTAAAAAACAGTTTCTACATGTGAATGGCGATTCTATCGCTGAATAAAATAACATTCAAAATCTTTCAAATTAGTTACAATAAGGAAGATTAAAAACTCTCACTTTTGTGCACTACTTTGTTCTAGTCCATTGGATTGGAATTTCAGGTACAAACTAAACAAAATGCAAACGCGTTATAGAGACATGACTACTATTATATGGCATTACTAGTACAATGGTATCAATTGCACTATGTTAATGTGCAATTGCACCATCATTAATAGAAAAATAAGAGTCACTGCAAAAAGGTCAATCATACAAAACTGATCTATGGACACGCAACAATCAAAGTGTTTAATGTTTGGCTTTGTTATTTATTTAACATACTTTTGGTTTGTGTCATCAGAATTTTAATATCTCCACCATTGACACACTAATAATAGGCAGTAGTACTGTAATCTGAATAACTGGAACAATATTATTAACCATAGTATATTTAAAAACTTTTCATTAGAGTCAAATAAAGACCAAACTGCTACACTATCTGGTTCAAATAGTGTAGCTAAAGTATTGAGTTCCTGGTGACTGAAAGATGTGGAAAAGGTCTGAGTGGCTATAAAAAAAAGAGAATGGACTGAAGACAGAAAATGATAAATTCATCCTGTGTGAATGTGATATGTGGACTCTCTACAAGACACATTTTCTGGAACACCTCTTGTGAAAATGCTTACCTCTGCAAATGGTAAATTTTGTGTGTGTACTGGCCCTTCTCTCCATCCTTCTCATAGGGTTCATTTTTTAGCACCTCTACTCCTTCGCCTCCGCCCGTCTCATTCTTACTGGCTTCAGCTACAGAGTACAGCTGGCCCACCTGGTACTGAGAAACACAGAACAATGGATTGGACTGTTAATGAAAATCGAGTAAAACAAAAGTCTATAATCACAGGTTATATTTAAAATTAATACCTTGTTTTCTCTCTTATTTTTATTTAATGGAGCTCTGAATCATTTAATCTATTGTTGCAAATATCATAAACTCCTTTCTCGTTCTCCTCATTTTACCTCCTTCTCCATCTTAAGGCTTCGGGTTCAAGCGATTTTAAAACAGAAAACAATGGTTTCCTTTTTTTCTTAATTAGCTCTAATCCATCATATAACCTCAACAAATGTGAGCCTTGGGACAATTACAACAGAGCAAGCATGGAGTGACTCAATGAAGGCTCATTTACTCTATTGTTTTCACAGTTAAGATGTTTGTTTTAATTTTTCTAGCATTTTGAACAGCAACGTTCAAACTATATAAGCACAATTGAGTCAATGCTGGAAAAAAATGAAAATGGTAATAGATTATATACTTTTAGTTAGAAGGTGTGAGGTTGAAGGAATTAAAATAACTTTTCACCCATCTCTTTAATCACAGGCAATTCGAACTCAAAGGATAAAATCTGTTTTCTTTTTTTTCAGAGCAATTTTATTGAATTTTCTCAAACTAAATCAAACTGTGGACATACACTGAAAGATTGAACTAATGGCAGAATGAATAAAGAGGTTGGGTAATTGGCAATATTTTCCACTTGGTTGCAAATAACAGAATACAACAGTTTCCAAGTCACTTACAAATAAAAAATGTTTCTCCCTGGCTCTTTTTCACTCCTGACTCATTCTAAGAGACTTAGTCTGCTGGAGGACAGACTGATCACTTCCTCTACTAATCACCAATTAACAATATATGCTGTTATTTGCTGAGATAAATGAGCCCACAACTAAACTCTCTCCCTCCTGATATTGAGTTTTTACTTTTTATTAATGTACATATACAGGCAATGAACAAACAAAATTGGAATCTGAAAGGTTGATCAGTTCTTGCTGACCTAGTTAGGCAAGACTTTATACAGTTGTGTATAAAGAATATTATCACATTTAAGTGTGCAAAATGTAAGTGGTACACCATTCATTAGATCTTGATTGATTCAATCTTACAAACAGTCTTGAAATGTGTGTTTGCTAAAGGTTATGTGGGTTGTTTATACTTCTTTGCAGATAACAAAAATGTTTTTGTTTTCTGATAACTGGGAAAAAAAGTCTGACTTAAATATTTAGTTTCTGGCACATTTTTATATTAGTTACGTCTTCTGACTGATGCATTTTAATTGAAATTTTGTGTCAGACATGACTAAATTATGAAAGTCAATATTATGAAGACCATTCAGACATTAGCGAAGCTTTTCTATCGCTAGTGGCATCCCTCTAGTAAGCTTCACATGATAATAAAAATACTCAGCAATATAATGACAAAGATTACAAAGAATGAGATTTAGTGACAATACAAGACAGCATAAATGGTCTCTGATTTAGAGGTTCCCATGTTGTTGATGTGATGTGGCACACTGCAGCATTTACTGGTGATTCACACTCATGCTTGAGACCACAGTGTATATGAGCACAGTTTTTCAGATTAAACTGGAATATTTTGCCTGCCTAAAATGACTGTTTTTATACTGTGTATCAAGTGTTCAATTTAAAGTAGCATACATGGGTGGGTGAGCATGTGATGTCATGGAAGTAGTTTCAGATAACTCATCTGCGATGAAGGCCTTAATAGAGGGGGGAAACTACAGTAGAAATAATAATGGTGGATGATAATAAGCTGTTTGTTTTAAAAAGTCATATTTAAAAGAACAGCTTTCAGGGTTCCTATACATTTTGCATCTCAACAAGTCCAACACTTGTCCAGTCTCAAATTTCCAGAGTTATTACTGTGTTTCAGCTCATGGCCTAAAAGTGGAAGTGAATCGGTCGATGGATAGACGGATGTATGGATGGATGGAGTCAGCTGACTCACACACAGATATTGAAGAGTGTTAAACTGCACTTACCTCTTCCACAGAGATGGGAAGAATCACTCGACTGCAAGAAAAAAAGAAGTTATTCAAACAAGGACTCTGAAATTCTAGTTCTCCTAAACATAAATACCATACAAGAGAGCAAAACAACAAAACAGATATATCCATGTGGTCACATACTGAGCTGCTTTAGTCAAACCAGCAACCCAGATTGGCCTAGATTGCAAGTTTAGCCTTGTGAGAAACATGAAGTTGAATCCTAAAGTGTTGTTTCTCTACAAATTAATTTATGACAGTTATCGACCTAAAACTTTACCAAAACTCAGAAACTGAGGAATCAATAGTTCTATCTTAGAACCAAACTGACTAAAAGCAATACATTGATAAATGAATCAGATCACTGCTTTGCAAGAGACAATGAGAATGTTCCTTGCTGAAGCAACATGAGGGTAAAAGAAGCTGAATCTTATAGGCATTTTAATGTTTCAATTAGATTTATGAATAGGTAATGTTCACGCTTATGTTTCAGGCCTCATTTAGCAGAAGTCAATAACAATGCTGTCGATGTGCTGCTTACTTTTCTTTTTAGCTTTTTACGATACGCCTGAAACTGTCAGTAATTCTCTGTTCCGCCTTTGTTTACAAGAGCATGAAGAAGGCTGCTGGCTAACAAATGATCCTAAATGTTACAGATCACCCACAAAATGATGATGTGGCTCTTAGCTAAATGTCCTCGCACAGACATATATATGCAAAAATTAGGTTTTATGCACAAATGATGAATAACACACCTGCAGACAAAGTACATTGTTGGGTGCAGAATTTCTTTGAGAAGGAACAGGAAGATATATTTGCAAATCTGAAATGGTCAAAGTTTCAACTGCCACTAAAACAGGTGACTTATGCAGGACAATTTTACTTTGAGAAGCATTAAAACCCCTGTCACACCATTGAATATATGCTTTACATTTTAATAGTAGGGCTGTGTAATAATATCGATTTTGTGATATATATCGATATTTTCTTCCCTAAAAAAAAATCAATATTTATCCGTAAGTATCGTAACATCCAACTTTCACCTTGCTCACTCACTGCTTGCTTTGCCGGGAGAGTGATTAGGTCATCAGGCTTAGAGTGATTCCTTCAGATGTTAAGTGTCAAGGTTAAAAAAGGTATCAAACTATTCAGAGCAGGGTACTTGGTGCACTTTATTTACTTTACAAATGCATGTAAGCTACAGTTTGTACTGTTTCAATTAAAAGAAGCATGTTTTCTCACCACTTCTTTGATTAATTTTGTCCAGCTGTCGACTTTAAGTCTGTGTCCATGTCCAACCAGAGCCAGGTATTGTGTAGTTGGTGCTTTTAATCAGTTTTCAGTTAAATTAATTCAATCCAAGTCTATAGCAGTCACAAAATGTCTCTAAAATCACTCTGTCCCTCTAAAATCTTTCAGAAAATCGCAAAAGTGTATTGAATTGTATTGTTTGCTGAATAGCGCAATATATATCGTATCGTGAGAAGAATATTGTGTATCATATCGTATCGTGAGATTATTGTATCACTACAGCCCCATTTAATAGTGTGAAGATATGGGTCTTAACATGCTAAATACTCAAGCATTGCCTTTCTATGCATGTTGTGCTGAAAATACTGCTTTGAAATTGTTTAAGTCCTTACACATGTTGTTGCAATATTCCGATAATTCATTTTTCTTTCATCACTAATTTAGTTTACCATTGAGATTTTAATAGGAAGACATTAAATGACTTTAAATAATATACATATTTCACAGACATGACAAAACTTGGTGTTTCACAAAATACACTTTAAGGGTGCGCTAGTTTATGGCAAAAGAGAAAACTGTGTGACAGCATGTTAAGTTTGCAAAAAATTGTGCAAATGTAAATAATGACAGTTTAATTATGTTTGTCAATGTGTAGTTAGTAGAGTAGACTGTGTCAAACAATCCGTCCATCTATTTTATGTTTCTGCAGGTTCATGGTCCCAGTGGGATTGGAAATCTCTGCAGCCATTGATGACAGAAGCTGATTACAGCCTGGACAAGCTGGCAGGTCATTACATGGTCTGAACTTATTTAAAAAAAAAAAAATGTCTGTGAGAAGGTACACGTTTTTGTTTTGGGGGTAAAATTTATGCCTCCGTCCATGAAGCTCTGAACTACAGGGAACAAATAGAATACGAACTATAAATCCCACAGTGCATGGCATCAATGAATTATTTTTTCTTTTATTAGAAAATATAAAATATCACCCAAAGAAGTTGGGTGATAACCAGTAACACCCTAGTTGGGTGTTACTAGTTGGGTGTTACTGGTTAAGTGAGTCTATTGAATAAAGTATTTAAGTAGAAGGTTGGAGTTTTGTTAAATAAACTCTTATGTGCCAACAAACTACAAGAAATAATTACAAGTTTCCTGTAATTATTTTTCAATCTGTGTCAAGTTCGCTGTTTAAAAATGCCACTGCTGGACTTAGTCCTTCATTTGTTGTTATTTTAATACCTAAGACTTAGTACTTAGTATTAACTGACACTGAACATTTTGGCTTTATTTTATTTTTTTATTTATTTGTTTTTTATTTATTTTATTGTTACGGAATTTTATGTGGCAAAAAGGTGATCTGGTACACTTTTACACAAAATGTTGAAGTTTTTCTCTGTAAATTTTTTCATATTTTTCTAGTCAAAATTTTAAACCAAACAGAGTTAAGAAAAATGCATCTGTTCATTATAGATCTCAAGGAGAAATGTCAATTGCTATTACAAACATAGACAATCAAGACAAAGTACGAAAACTCTATAACGCAACATAAGGGATAATCAAAACAAAAAAACCCCTCTGAATTAAGTTCTTCTTTGAAACAGTTTTAAGATAAATTCCTGTTCAGTTTAGAAAACGTAACTAACTTCAGCAGCCACCACACTTTGGCTGCTGAAGGGAGGGATCTTAGTCTAGAATGGTAGCCCACACATTTACATCTAGCAGCAATGAAACATGGATTCATTTATGACAGAATTTGCATTGAGCGTATTTCCAAATTCAGACACCTCATCCGAGGATGTTCCTGCAATTCACAATGCTTCCACCGTTAAAACGCACTGCTCTGCTTCCGTTCTCTGACCTGTCTGCATCTCATGCCACTCTATGCCCGCGTACAGTATGCAGCTTTGTTGATTTTGTTCTGTGAGCATGTGAAGTATGCCAAAATTCCCATAATCCTACACCCACCTGCCACTTAATGTAATCTGGGTCCAACAAAGGCGCTCACTGAATAGTAGGCCATATGCTGCTGCAGTTTACAACTGTTCATTGCAAAAATATTTTATTGCTCTTTCTTAAAAGATGCACCTCATATAACACTTTTTGCAAAGTATCTGTTTCAAAACTCAGAATTTAATTCTAAAATGAAAAACAGGAACTGAAGATTTTTATTTCCTGTCTTTGGAAGTCTCCTTAGTCCAAAGGTCTTGAGGGATCATGTGTCTCTCTGTGGCTTCAGGAAACAAACACCCCTTCTACATTGCTCATCTTATATGTCCTTGTAGTTTATTTCTCTTTCTCTTTTCATCCTCTTCCCTCTTTCAGCTTCTACATAATTCGCTTTATTGCTTTACATATTGCAAAGAGAATTATTTATTATTGTATCAGCACCAAAACCTACTGGGAAATAAGGAAATAAAAGGAGATCTAGGTCAGTGTCAGGTAAGGATCACTAGGTCACAAAGCACCTGTAAGACTTGACTCCTGGCATCCGTGATGGTTTCCTGTTATAGTGGATGCACAAGTCTCTTGCCTGTGTGTTGACAGCGTGTAGAAGCTTTTAGCCTTTAATCGTAACCAATTTAATTAATATCCAGGCTTACTGCAGAGGGCCTGACTCTCCCTAATCACTTCAGATCTTTGGCCATGCCACCACTCTGATCTGCGGCTTTTTGCTGACATTCATTGATTAAATACATGTGATAGGAAATCAACACAACGATTGTAGGTGATTAGTCTCCAACGCACAGAGCAGTGTTCACACCCACCGAACTTCCTCGGATTTCCCCACAAACGTCAATGGACTTACTTTGGATTTTGTGAGGGAGCATAAGTCAAAACATTACATGAAGTAGAATGATGATGAAATTATTGGTGTGCATGTGTAGTCAGTTGCAGAGTGAACATTTTGCCCATGGTAACTCGGAAGGAGCTCCAGAGATCCACAGCTCAGGTGGGAAAATCTGTTGCCAGGACAACTACTTGTGATACATCACAAAAATACTCAGTATTATAGAAGACTGACAAGAGGTCATTGTGAAAAACAAATGACTTCTGAACTTTGCCACATAGAAAGCACAAAAAATATGAGTTAGAAGCTAATCTGGTCAGGTGAAGCCAAAGTAAACTTGTTTGTCTTCATGCATAAGAAGACAAACAACTGTGTGGGGCGGAACACTATCATCCTGAATAAACCATTCCCACTGTGACACTTTGTGGTGGCAACCTCATGCTGTGGAAATGCCTTTTCAGGAGAAACGGGAAAGAGTTGTTTCCCGAATGGAGCTATTTGCAGGGCAGTACTGGATGAAACGTTGTTAGAAGTTGAAGTGGTGATCCATGCAGCACGCTGACCTTAAGCATCCAGTCAGAACTACAATGGAGTGGTTTAGAAAAAAGCTTATTCGTGTTAGATTGGCCCAGTCAAAGTCCAGACATAAATACAGTCGAGAATCAGTGTAAAAATTCAGACTGACCTTAACCAATAATTCAAAAAAGAATGAGAAAAGATTGCAGCCTTTATTGACTAAAAATTGAAAAAAGTCTTAAACCATCAAAGTTATGCACAACTTTGTCTTGGTATGTCGCAAAAAAGCCGAATGAAAAACTTTTTGCTTATGAAAGGAGAAAATGTGAAAAGATTCAGAGAGCTTTAATACTTTCCAAGGCATGGTAAGTCTGTTGGAAGTGGATTTTTTTTCTTGTAGCTTGGTGTTCAGAAAGTAGCTGTGACCTTGCCAAAGTTGCAATGGGAAAAAATATAGTGTTTTAAATACAATATTTAGAAGAAGGTCCTTTATAATGTATAAAGGTTATCAGAGCGACATTTTCTTCAGTTGCAAAAAGAATTTGCTGTAATGAAAACATAAATATAATTTTGGATGTCTTCAGTATTAATACCTGAGTATTTTAATTTCAATTCCAGTAACATCCTACTTTGCCAGCATTGCATCCTTCTTGCCCTTCTGATTATGAGCAAAGGCCTCAATCCGTTCTTCTATAAAGAACAGAAAGTCCTTGCGAGGGGTGGAGGGGTAACATTGTGTTAAAACAATGCAAAACAATGAATTAAAAATATCCTTCTTCCTCTTAGCAGGCACAGATTAATATGCCACTGCTTCCCTTCGGCCCAACATCTGACACACACCTCGCCATTTGCCCTTTACGCCGCCTCCTCTACACCTGCCCACCCCGCACCTTATCCTCTCCAAGCATCCCCTCCACCCCGGGCCATCCAACACCTTCTTCATTCCTCCAGAGCTAAACGCCGGAATGCTCCATCGCTAGTTTCACCTTCACCAGAGCGCATCAATAACATGGCCACAGCGGCGCGGGCACGGCGCAGCGCGGCAGAGCACGGCACGGAGCGGCTTATGCCAGCCATTTCTGCCCCATCACCAGCATCCGTCATTTTAGCAACACTGACAGAGAGAATTAAGAGCTAGAACTTGTGATGAAGGATGTGAAGGGCACAGGGAAGCACCGGCTGCAGTTGCATCAGCTGCCGACACTGTTCTATCCCTCAGTTGACTCTGCGTGATGGAAGGAATCTGATCTTGGACATAAAGTCCTTTGGATGTCGACATCCCTCCGGACGCGCTCTCCTAATTCCCCTCCCGGGCTGCTGGCCACAATGTCAGCAGCTCTGCGAAACCGCATCAACGCTCTGTCACGCAAACGCACACGCACGCACAGACTCCATCGTGCACACACTGTTTTACTTACTATTCCTTTATGAGCATCTTTGTGTTATTTCAGCGGTGCAGTGGAGCTATATCCCAGACAGGCGCCGCTCCCAAACGGATCCAGAAACAGGGTCGGATTCCTCCCTCCGTTTATATAGTCGCCTTTATTTATCCGCTCGATTCTCTCCCACCTCTCTCCCCCCCTCTCTATATCATTCTACCTCCACAGTCGCTTATTTTCTTCAGATTCACTTCCTGATCGGGGCCGCGGCGCGGCGTTGCTGCTGCTCTGCTGCTGCGGCGCGCAGTTCACCGAAAAAAAAAAAAAAAAAAAGGGCGCTGCGTGAGGAAACGAACGCACACTGAAAACGATGGTTCACCCGGAGAATGATCTGCGGTGCACCCGCACGGCCCACAGGTGACAAATGACACGGCTGCACAAATTAAAGCTTTGGACATTTATTTAAAATGTGTTTGTTTGTTTTTTTCCGGTTGAATATGAAATTGCTAAACAGATACATGAGGAATGAAAAAAAAGAAAGAAAGAAGAAAAAAATAATTAAACAAGGAAAGAAAAAAGAAAGAAAGGAAGAAGAGAATAAAAAGATCTGTAAATTGGAATTACTAAATTGTCTTAGCTCTGAGCCATTTCTTAATAAAATAAATATAGCCTACTTGTTAATAAAACACACTTTTTATTGAGAAATGACAGCATAAATGCAAGACATCAATATAACCTCTGTCCACGCAGTGGTCACAGGAGCTTTCCTCTCACCTTTTTTACTAAGAGTGTGCAGCTCACTGCGTCATCGTGACAGCGGTGACGTAGAAGCGCGATTCAGCGTCAAAGGATGAAACGGGGACCACCGCTGGCAGGGACCAGACGCTCTCTAAGCCCTTTTAACGAAGTCCTCGCTTCTGATGGGATTATCTCCCACTGCTGTGTATCCTGACACCATTTCTGCTTTACAGACACCTTTATTACCTTGCATAGGTGGTACGTAAGCCTTGTCACTGAGGCAAAGCTCCAATAAACATCCTAAAATAATTATAAATGAAAGACAAAGACCGAACCATAATTCTTTGGCCGTGCTTTGTTTCCCAACACAGGGGGGCTGTAGTACAGTACAAGGGATTCCAGGTCCCTAATCTCGACCCACTTCCTGAATATCACGGGATGTGGAAGCTATGTGAGTTTAAAATTATGTAACAGCAAGCTGGAGCTGTATTTATAGCTCATGTCTCCATTTGACAACAACCATATATCCGCTTCTGGCTCTTGTAGTTTGTTTTAAAGATACATCTTTCAGTTTATCCTGTGCCGACATAATCTTGGTTTTATAGCTCATGTCCAATGAGATAATTCTACATGCGAGGTTTTTGTTATACAGTGCCTTGAAAAAGTATTAATAACAGCTTATATATTTTATTTTACAACCACAAACCAGTTTATGTTATTACAATTGTAAGTGACACACAAACACAAAGTAGCATATATGTGTACAGTGCAATTAACGTGATGATTCTCAAATGTTTAAATCATTTTTTAAGACTTATCACGAATTCTCAGATGGATTCCAGTCTGAACTTTTAGTTGGTCATACTGACAAATAAACATACTTTGATCTAACCATCCTTTTGGTTCTTCAGCGGTATTTGGGATGATTAGCAGTGTTAGTCGTCCCACACTGTCTTCCAGAATTTAGACCAAAAAGTTACAGCAGCTCCTCTACAGCTGAATTAAATATATAAATTAAAAAATATAGTCAAACTCTTGGCTGCTTCTCTGCCAACAGAAAGTGATGGATGTCCATTGAACAGTTCTCAATGATGAGGTCTTCAAAGTTGTGGATATTGTTTTTATTATTATTATTATTTTGACTGCTTGAAAAACTCCTTAGATCTGCTATAGGACTTGAGAATTTATTTCTATTGTTCACCATGCATTACCATTATTATGCTAGAT
>NW_015114722.1:0-23117 GCF_001443285.1 Poecilia latipinna | reverse complement strand
CAGCAGCTCCTCTACAGCTGAATTAAATATATAAATTAAAAAATATAGTCAAACTCTTGGCTGCTTCTCTGCCAACAGAAAGTGATGGATGTCCATTGAACAGTTCTCAATGATGAGGTCTTCAAAGTTGTGGATATTGTTTTTATTATTATTATTATTATTATTATTATTATTATTATTATTATTATTATTATTATTATTATTATTATTATTTTGACTGCTTGAAAAACTCCTTAGATCTGCTATAGGACTTGAGAATTTATTTCTATTGTTCACCATGCATTACCATTATTATGCTAGATAATGTCTAATGATTGTTATTGAGATTTGAAAACCCCCCAAAATATGATCATTTCAGTCTGAGTCCTTTTACCTAGTTTGAGGAAAATTCTGAATCACATATTTTAACTGCAAAAAAATAAAAGCAAAACAACAACCTTAAAATTTGTGAAGGTGTGTTTGGCAAAATGTGCATTTTCTGTTACCAGTTTGTGGCCAAGCTGTTAATGAAGGTAGCAGTTCAATTTTAACTATAGATTGAGTTCTACATCCTGCGTTTCGGTCGTTTCATGAAAAGCTGAGTTGGAGCAGCCCCTCTACCTCCGATGTGACTGATGATTTCGCACATCCCGTTTCAGGTGGTGAGAGGTGCAAGCGTCAAGTGATAAAAATCTGCTAAAACGCGATATCAGGTGGCAGCTCAGCGTGGCGACAGACTTGCAAACACCAACCACCTAGATGTGAGAAAATAGTTTATGCTCATCACGCCTGAGCATGTTTCCTGAGTGCTGAGACATTTTGTTAACATTTCTTAAAATAGCTTGGTGTTTTAAAGATTTTGATCATTTTCAGGGGCAATGACAGATCATTTGTGCACAAGTAAATTCTGACATTTAGCCTACACAGAGGTATCTATTTCTTCATTTCTGTTTTAAAAATTATTCTTCAACTAGTAGTGTATCATAATTTCCAAAATGTTATGGTTTTGTTGCTCCTTGCTAAGAAAAAGCATAACCCGTAGCATGCTGCTGCCACCACCGTAGGTATTTTCAGGTTACATTTCAGCGTGTTTGAACACATGTGTATTCCAACAAATATGCATCATAATCTTCTTTTACATTTTAGTTTTTAATGTTCATCACTGCTATAGTTTGATGGTACTCCAGAGTCCTCGGTGCTTTGGTCAAACCGAAGATAAACCAAACACTGCCATCTCCTGGTTTGTGTTGGAACAACTTAAAAACAAACAAAATGCAGTAATTAGAGCGATGCAGTTAAAAAAAGTCTTTATTAACTTCCACATACTCTTCCACATACAGACACCCATTACCAAAATATCTCTACTTTATCTTCATTGAGGGCAGAAGGAGCTCCAGGCAGACAAAACAGAACAAACCTACATAAAAGCAGCACGGCACAGTTAAAGTACACCAAGAATTGAAAGTGGAAATGCTAGGAAAAAATAAATACACATATAAAAGGTAAAAGGAAAAGGGGGACAGAGGTCTGAAGCCAATCATCCAGAAAACGTGCCACCGTGAGCTGGGTTTGTGTGGAATTGGGGTAAAAGTGCTGAATTTCTCTTGAAGGAGACAGACTGGAGGAAAAACTGAGACAAACTAAGACGTCTGACTAATGGCAGCTTTATGGGGAAATGCATTAAGTCACTATTATAATGCCCTCTGCAGTGTAGAACACCTTCACTGATATGTGTGAAAATGCAATCATTTAATTTTCACTTTTCAATTAAAAATGTACTCTTTGTACAATATGTTACAATATGTTAATTGTAGAAACAAAAACTAAAGCTGATACATAAGGTAAAATAAATACTCTAAGCATACATTGAGGAAATTTATCCTTTGAAAAAAATGGACATTAGCCTTACAAAAAGACAATGACTGTCTCTTCTGATTACCCGAGAAATATCAGCAAAATGTCTCGGCTTTTACTCCACATTTCCTTTGTACAAACCCCTGGAAGAAATCCCAACAGATGTACTGATAAGTAGCACCATGCAGTAGCACCTGGATGATTTGCATTCAACATATAACAGCTCGAAGAAACCCCATAACAATTGGATCGCCCTCTAATTTTAAAGTGATTAGATGAGAAGGTGATACCGAACCAGGAGGCCGTATATCCCTTTTCTTCTCTTGCTGGGCGAGTTAAAGCAGAGGAAATGCTGGAAAACACTCTGAAGGTCAGGAGAAAGAGGAAGTGAAGAGAGCTCAGAGGATTTGGGGGAATACAGAGGGCGGATGCCTCTTTCCTTTCACAGTTTCTCCTCCTATTTGCTCTTCATCTCCCTTGTTGGTTTCACTTTTCTCCTCATTAGCTATCCATTGGACTCATTTCTACGACAACAATCCCATTAGTTTTTCAACTGGGGAATTTGTAAAGATGGGTGTTGTCTTTCTTATGGAGACGTGTCACAATTTTTTGTTCGACACTTCAAGACGCCTGTTTTGCACGTTGTTTTCTCTATCCGTCTCCGTTTAAACGAAGGCCTCCGGGACCTCTGTGCCGTTGATTTTGATGTATATTTTGGCGTCCTCGGCTTTCTGCTGTAGTTCTCGATGGAGCGTCCATCTGTACCAGATCAGGTAGAGAGGCAGCAAGAAGCCCAGCAAGCTGAGCACAAGCAGTCCGATGTTAACCTGCAGGGTGACACCGGAGTAAGCAAGGTTTTAATCTGGCTTGATAGCTGAATGTATTTAGGTGGGTGATGATTCCTACCCAGAATGGGTCTCCTTCAAGTGGTCCCATCATTGCCAAAAACAGGGGCTGTTGCAGCAAAGCAAAAACAGCACTGGCGAGAGACTGCATCCCTGTTAAGCTGCCAAACTGAGAGGAGGGATATCTAAAAAGAAAACATTTTGTTTAGTTAGTCACTTTGCAGCAGCGTCTACCAACATGGAAGTTTGATATGCAAATTGATTAAAAATGACTTGGCAGTTGAAATTAAAATGGGCATGATAGATTAAAATGGCGTTGGTACATACACAGCAGCATAAAGGCCCCCGACGGCAGAGTGAATGAATCCTCTCACCACGGTGTGTAAGATGAAGGAGATGATCTGAGGAAAGAAGAAAAACAGAATCAGTGTTTATTCGCTTTTGCGTCTCATGTGAAGTTAATTCAGTTTCCCTTTAGCCAGATGGTGTTAGTGTGCAATCAGATGCCTACATCAACTGTCAGCTCGATACAGTAAAGTCAGCTTTGCATATGGACACAGATCTGATGAGGACACAGAACAGAAACATCAACGAGACGCTCACCTGTAACTGGAGATTTGGTATCAGACAGGTGACACCAAATCCCACCAGAAGCACGTTTGTGAGGATGAATGCTCGCAGAGCGTTTGTCACTTTCTGGATCTTTCTGTCTCTGCGCTTTGTCTTGCTTTCACCTCTAAAATGTAAAAAAGAAAAGAAAGTTGGATTACGAGGGAGGGATGCCATGACTGGATTTTATTGGAATCATAAATAACAAAGTCTCTGAAATTATTCTAAAACACACCAACAGCACAATGTTTCCTGGGATGCAAACTCCCTTCCAATCCCCCCCTCCACAATTTTGTGGTACAAATTTAATGGTAATAATTGTGAAAACCATTTCACATTTGCAAATTGTAGTCTGTTTAAATGTTGCATTTAGAGCAATGGCTTGTCAGCGTGTGTTAAAATGAACTTGTTTCACTGTGGATAATGAAACTTTATTTCCAGCTTTACAAGCAGAAAGAAACAAGGTTTTTAATTCTTTCTTTTCTGGAGTTGACACACACATTTCCCACCAAAACCTGCTTTCTTTGGAACACAGAGCCTTTTAAGTCCATTGAGGAAATAAAGAACCACCAAATAATTGTTTATACTCGTGCGTAGTTATTAGAACAGAAAAACACTCAGTCTCACTTGCTTAAGGGTTCCTTGTCTTCTTCCCCGTCATCACAGTCCTTCAGTTTCCAGTCCATAATTTGACCAATGACAGGAGTGGTCATCAGACAAAGCAGCTGGAGCACACCAAAGATGGAGGAGTACAGACTCACTGAGGACCAAATGAGGACAACATATTTATTGTTGTTTAATGGAATATAATACAACACTGTTGAAAAAAGATTTTTTTAAAATGGTGTAATCCAGATGATAAAAGTGTGGGGAGAGGTCACTCTCCCCACACTTAACCATCTAACCATCTAACCTGGTTAGATGGTTAGTCATTGCTGTTAATAAACTGTGTAGGACTGTAGAGTGCAACAAGGTCGTTCAAAAGTCAATGTGTTGCCATTAGGGCAGATATTTGTGGCTCTGGGAGCAGTGACACATGAAATGTGAGTCATGTGAAGCAGTGTAAGATGTTTGTTCTGCTGATTCTTCTAAAAAAGTTGTTAATGAGTGAACTAGTAATACTGGTGGCTTTAGTTTAAAGCTGTGTGATAGTCAAAGGACTTGGCTATTGACAAGGACAACCAAGAAAACAAATGTTGTACTCCACTTGTTGTCAGCTGGATATTTAATAAGCTAACGCTAAGGTAAACTACTGCTAACGCTAAAGTTTTTGTCTTACCAACTTCCATCCTTTCCACTGAAAATGAAAAAGTTACGTTCAGTTGTTTTTAGGTCGTGATACAAGCCAGACGGGTGCTGTCGCTTGAGTCAGTCATTGCACACAGACAGACATGTCTCAGAAGCAAACAGACTGACCTGTGTCAAGGTTTCCATCACAGAGCACCTCCAAGACGCTGTTCATGGCCCCCATGTAGAACAAGAGACGGAGCTGTGTGATGCACATGGTCAATGCGCTAAGCAGAAAAATAGGGCCCATGATGCTCTTCAGAAAAGACTCAGCTGCAGAAAGCAAAAGCAAGAGATTTAGAACAGGGGTACAAACTAAGTCAGGATTCTTTAAACCTTCATCATTTCAGGAGTTTTATTTTACACTGCACTCTTACATTCCTCCTGGGGCTTGCAGTCCATTTCCAGGTCCATGGTGGATAGGCAGAGAGTACGTCCGTCCTTACCAACCACCTCCTTTTGTTTCACGTTGTTGCTGACGCTCAGGCGGCGGCCCACTGTGGTCACTTGGCGGTAGAACTGCTTTCCTGTGATCTTATGGTCAAAGCCTAGCCAGCTGAACTTTATTTTCACACTGAGAAGGCAGAGAAGCAAATATTTTTATCACATAATTTTTGATCAAACTCTCTCAGTGGGAGTAGGATTTATGTTGGCAGTGTACTTGGGAGCATAAATATGCAACTGTCTTTGCTACTGACGTGTAGTCCATGTCTTCTGGTCCTGGGAATGGCTCCAGCGGCCAGTTGAAGAAGCAGTTGAGGAAGACAAGTCCAGCACAGGAAGCCCACACCACAAGAATGGTAATGAATGGGGCACCGACATCATAGATGACCTGTCCACAATGAAGGAAAATGTCAAACTGAAGTGGAGGTAACTTTTTTAACAATCCGATATGTATTTGACTGAGATTAGAACATTTCAAAATCTTTTTGTCCTTTGAATACACAGACACAACAGAGAATTTTACATTAAAATTTCCCAAAAAGTAACAAAGAAAATAAACAAAAAAATATTTGTTTGAAGAAAAAAAGTTTGTTCATAGCTTCAAATAATATGTGATATATTTTTTTTAGATTTTGCTTGTACTCATTTAATGTTATTTTTTGAAAAGGAATACTTTTCCATACCTTGACACCAGGGAATGTGACGGCAGACGAAGCATAAGAACCAATCATGAGGGCGATGAAGGTAGAACGAAGGTTTCCAAACATATTAGGGAGCTAAAAGGTAAAGGAAACAAGGAAAACATCACAGATTAGCATATTCTGTCCATACGGTACCCTACACTAAAACAATGAACAGATGCTAAAAAAATATAAGTTAAATAAGGTCTGTTTCTCAGTGAATGTAAGCATAAAGGTTAAACAAGCATCATAGTTATGTCAGCTGCACTTATTTGGAGATGAGGGAATCGTATAGGGGCGCCATAAAGATGATGCCCAATGACACTCAGGTCAGAGGGCACAGTGGGGACCAATCAGCAAGACTGCATGGTTCAAAATGAGGAGGAGGTAAAAGCACAACAAACTGACATGAAACAAACCAAAGCATAACAGACACACATGAACACGCAGCTGTCGATTACACCAAATAAACTCTTAGAGGAGGGAGCCGACAGCTGAAACAGTCAGGGGGGGAGAACCGGTCCTGGTACCAGAAACAAGATGGACAGGGTAGAGAGTTCATATTTTTTATTTTTTATTTGTTTTGTTTTGTTTACACCCTCTGCTCCAACTGGAAGAGAAGGGTAACAGAGTTGGAGGACAAAATGGGGCGACACAACCAACAAAAAGGCATTCACGAACTGTTCTGTTTTCAAGTGGCTGAACAACAACAAGCACATTCTTTTACATAAGACTGGGGAGGGGATCTGTTATGTTGGGGAACCAGTTTACTGTATTTCTCAGCAGTAACATCGTTCAGAAGTACTTGTCAAACTTAACCAATAGATACTTACTGGTCTTTAACACTGAGACTGAGTTAAACTGGAATTGCACAGTGTTTCCTATGCGATGTGCAGAGAAACTATACTCCAGAAGCCAGCGATGTAGCTTGTGTTTAATGATTAACCCAACACTGAGGGTTTCTTTTATAGCACTTGAGGTTGTTAAGGTGACGAGGTGAACCAGCGTTCAAGGGTAAATAAGTGTTTCCATGCATACTGTGGAGAATCTTATTCCCATAACTTCAGCTAGTGAGACATTTAGGACGTGCAAAAGATGGTAGAGATGAGTGATATAGTCTGTGTTGTTATTGAGGAATGTTGTTTTACGGAGATTTACTGGTGTAGAGCCACTGTCCGGTGAACAGCATCTCCATGGTAGCGACATGGACTCTTGACTGAGTTATCAAAGGCTAAAAGTGACGGTGAGAGGAAGCAACAGCAGGAGGAAAAATAGAGAGGAAAGAATGCAAATGAATAAAGAGACGTCCACCCAGTGATTCCTTGAATTAATTAAGATCGTGGGTTGTTTTTCTTTGCCTTTGTATCCAAGGCTCCTCTCAGATTTAGTGAAAACCATTTCAAATATGTTTCACTTGTCAGTATGTGAAGTCAGATATTGTTAAACGAAGCTATGTGAGGCCATATTTTGGTCATGTAAACTGTTCTTCAGTATTTCACTCTTATGAACTTGTACACATATATAATGACTTGCAAAAAGAATTAACTTTTGCTTTTGTTTTACAGTGTCACATTTTATCACCACAACCATTAAAGTATTTCAATTTCAGATTTTATGTGATTGAAAAGCACAGAACAGTGGACAATTTTGAAGAGGTAAATGACACTTGTATTTCACAATTTTCATAAAAAGTGTAGCATATGATTGTATGCTGTCCCTTTCATTTGTGATACTTAAGAACACCATATTCTTTCTTTTTCATGTGACTATTATGTGCTGCTTTGTGTTGCCCAAACACAAAGAATCCCCAACAAAAATAGATTGAAGCTCTTGGGTGTTAATGGCACCGCATTCCTATTTCATGTCACTCAGTGGTCCTTCCTCACATCTGAAGCAGAGCTGAAATACACTTCTGTAAATCTTTTCAGAAAAGACCAGAACAAAAGGAGGAATTCAAACAGGAGATGAAACAGAGTGACTAGCCAGGGGTCCAGTAAACAATTCTAGCAGCGTGTTAATGAGGAAGTCTTATAGACACATGCATTGCTCAGACAACAGACAGCTGGTGCAGCTCTGCAGCAAGAAAAATGCAAAGCACACAAACCTGGCATGCCCACTTACTGTGAGGGAGGTGAAGGTCATGCACATGCCTCCGAAGCCATTGAAAGTGAGTGCAACGAAGATAAGAACGGAGAGCTCTAAAAATGACACATCATTAGACTGCTGACAATCACTACATCACATGTATAGATATGGAAAATGGACAGATTGGATCACAGGGACTCACCATTTGGCTTGTAGGCTCCATAGGCAATGAGTAGGCAGGAAAAGCCAAAGCAGGTGCTGAAAGTAGATGACTCTGTCAAGCATTTTTAATGACCAAAACTACTTCTCTTAAATTTTTTTTTGACAACAATATAATATAATCTCAATTAACTCTTTGTGGTTGATTGCCCTTCTGAAAAGCAGTAATTAATATCCTGTTTCTCTTTTTTTAATTGAGCCAATATTGCTTTGCTCACCTGCCCAGCAGTCGAAGTTTCCGAGGTCCATATTTATCCATGACGATCCCCAGCGGCAGTGTGATGGCTGAGAGCAGGAAGGAGCCAATTGTGAAAGCAAGATTCAGCATCTCATCCTGTTCTTTGCAGATCAGCCAGCCGTTCATCCTCAGCGGACCCTCCGGTACGACGGGCTTCATCTCCACCCCGTCTCCCGAACTCACTAAGGATTCGTCCGATTCGAAGGCATCAGCGTAGTCATGGGGGATCGGCGTCGCCGCAGAGTGAGACCGATTGTAGCTGGAGCTGTTACCTGTAGAACATGATGAAATGTTGGTCAGATTTATCTTCTATTTTTTTTCCCTCCTTGTTAAAACATGGTGAATATCAGCTTTATAAATCTAGTTTCACTTATCATCTGAAATGTGAAGTCTGCACTTTTATTTCATCACAAGATCATGACTCATCATTACACGGTCGTCACAAGTGGAGTGAACTCATCCTCAGTTATCTGTGCTGTAAAAATCAGTCTAAAAAAATGCAACATGTCAGCAAAAAATCTGCACAGACGGAATAAATGAAGCAGGAACACAGAGAAACATTTTGACTCAAATCTTGTCAGGCTGTCTGGGTTTTTATTGAGACTTTACAAAGTGTAAGTGGAATAAAAGGTGATCAGCTGGCAGAGGCAATGAACTGAGCCGGGTTATCAGAACCTTTAGGTTATAATGTGAATAGATACAAAGGTTCAAGAAGAGACCAAATGATAGAGAAACTTGAAACATTGCCTCTTTTGTATCCACCAGCCAATAACAGTGTGCCATTGCAAAGAGGAACTTCCCATCATGACACATTTCATAACAAGGCGCCATAGCTTTCTGCAGAACTTTGTATATAATTTTCCAAATATCCTGAAAATGTGTTTTCTTTTATATACTGTTTCATGGTGCAAAGTGGGAAAATTGATCTAACTCAGTATCAAAATTGAGTACTTGGTGTGCTGACAAGTTGCAAATAAATTTTGCTTTTAGTTTGTATGTGTAACTACTGAAGAATGAAGTGAAATTAGCCTAAAATAGAAAATAAAAAAATACCTGTTTGTGTAAAATTAAAGAAGAGATGTCCTTTGGCCACATGAACTCAAATAGAGTTCATGGGAGACGTGATTTCCTCCTGTTGCGTAACACATGGTCCCTCTGTGACGCTACTTGCAGAAGGAAAACCAAACTTAAACCATACCACTATCTTGCACATCTGGATTTTATAGCCGTCTCCTGCACAGGTCATCTAACTTCCACCACTCATCACTTTTCTATCAGCCTTTGTCCCCTCCCTGGTCTTTATCAGCACCCTTTAAACTTCCAAATTACTGGTAATAAATGCTGGATGTGGAACTCTCTGTTCTTCATTTCAAAAGTCACATGGCTGAAAAGAGCTGAGATGTTCTTTTTTTCCTCTTTGGTCTTATGTCATCAGAATGAGATAAAACTGGCAGATCTCCAACAATCTTTTTTTTTTTTATTAAAGTGCACATTCTAGTGTACTTTTTTAGATTTCCACATAATTGTGAGGTGTGTAAATGATAGGGAAGTTTTTTTTCCTCAAATTAAACCCTATAATCTATACAGTCCATTTACATCGCCAATAAACTGTGATCATATATAACTAAATTGTGATTTGCATCTCTGGAGGAGCTGCAAAATACTCAGGTGAGAAATTCCTGTTTGCTGTTTTCATCCAGCCCTTAAAAGGCACAGCAAAAATGTGAGATGGTTTAATTAAATGACAACACAAGTGAACTTCTTTTAGAAACACAATGTTTACACCACCACATTACACATGGTGCTGGTGGCATCATGATGTGAGGTTACATTTTTCACACTATTTTTACATTTAAATATAACGGGAATGAATAAGGATTTTACTTTTTCATTTATCTGGAGATACATATTCCTTTTTCAACCATCATTTTTGCCAAGCCTCATATAAAATAAATGACTTGGTCAAATCAGAGATTGTGTATAAATGTGATCTGTTCTTTAAAACACGAAGCACAACCTGGAATTTTATTAAGATGAGCAATACGAAAAAAGAAGAGCAACAAAGAAGCAGTTTATGTGGTCCATTCTTGGTTGTTGTCTTTTCAGTAGGTCACTGTCTCTGTCCTCAACTAAGCTAACAGAGACAAGAACAGCACAGTAACATACTGTCTCAAGAAACCGTACTCTATTCTTTTGTCCCTTCGGACCACTTTGCCTACCTGCCTGCCTGAATGCTCTAACGTATCTGATCTGTTTAAACCGCCTGAGTCCAGCCTGGGACATCTTCACAGATAACATTTTATTTTCAAAGACTGGAGAGGATGGGAAGTGTTGCTTGACATCTCTTGAAAAAAATCTTTCACATCCTTTGATCAAAGTCAAAGCATTACTTTTCCCCCCAACCTTAAATTTAAAATGCATTTTCAGAGAGAAAACTCACTGCATTAAACCTGAATGACTTGTCAGATATACAAGATGAAAAATGGTAAACGATGATAGGAGTACAATCTAAACATTCAGACTCACCTTCTTCATTGCAAAGGTAAGAGTAGAAGCCCTCAGACTTCAGCATGATGAGGAGGGAGCCCCATCCCAGCAGCACAGCGGAAAACAGCAGGTTCTCAATGATGGCAGTCACTGCCATCCACCAGCGCCTGGCGAAGGCTGTGGCAAGGGTCGGAGCCATGGCCGAGGGGGAGAGGGAAAGCTTGAGAAAGAGAAAGGACAGAAGAGGAAGAAGGCTGGAAGAGAGCAGAGAGAGCCTCCTCGACTGATGGTCAGAATGAGGAATGACGGATTTCTTATCTGAAAAGAGAAGTAGAGGAGGGAGGGGAAGTTGTAAATTCAGCCTATCGGTGAAGCCAGAGAAACCCTGGAAGGGCTGGATTTTCAAATGAGACAAGGTTGCACATCTAACTTTGCACCATTGGGAGATCATTGATCATGTGAAAGAATTGTAAATGAGCCAGTATTGTAGTGAAAGAGCAATTTTGATGGATTTAATACAAAAGGAAACAAATTATTCTTATGAATTGTGGTGATTTATATACATTCTTGCTTATAGTTGATTAAAAAAAATAAATAAAAGAACAATAAAATGTTAGCATCACAGAGTTTCTGCAGGCGAACAAACTGGTCCAGACTGGACTGAAGACTGGTCAACCGATGACCGTCTTGCATTTCTCCTGCGCAGCCTTCCCCCTCCCCAAATGTCCTCTGATATTCAACCAACCGTCAAAAACGTTTTTCTGCAATTACTTCAGTGCATTCCCAACAAATTAAACAACCTGCTTTGTTTTTTCACTCACACAGAACACACCATCAAATGAGATGCAGAAGCAGCAGATTGAAAAAGTAATGCCCACAGAAGTCACTACTTCTAAGAGTAATGAGTTTGCACAGATTAATTACTTAAATTCCTATTTATGTCAACCTAAACATGTTAATCCTTTCCTTGTTAGATGTCTATAAAAATATAAAACAAATTCTCACCACTCCAGGCTGCAGGTAGTGCTTCAAAGCACCCAGCTCCCTGTATCTGTCTTGGCTCGCTGACCAGGTATCTGTGAAAAACAACATTTATATACTCCAGCGCTCAGCAAAGGGCGCCCCCTATTGAATTTTGACTGCGTACAGTCTGTCCTCTCGTCAACTCCCAATTTCTGAGAAAGACTTGTGTTGAGGGCAATGATGTGAAAACGAGACTATTAATCTATTTAGTAACCAAATCACCTTAGAATGATAATGTCACGCACCCGTAACAGAGGTCATGGGAAGATTGAGAAAAACCCATTTACAGTGGCGTTTAAGTTTGATCTTATCAGTCGTTGAAGAATGGGACGTGTATAAATGGAGGGGATTAATCGCGCAAAACATTGTCTGAGAAGTTAGAAGACAGCATATCTGCAGGTCAACACTTCTGTGGCTCAGTCGTAACTATTGATTGATCAAGAGAGCGGAAAAAAAAAAGCCTTGACGCAGATTCAGTGCTTGTGTGAGCGGTTCTCAGATGTTTACTGTGCTTTGTTTTCGAACTATGGTCAGCAAGCAGTGGTGTTTTTAATAAGGATGTTGGCTTCCTGTCTAAGGCAGCGTGACCAGCGGGTCCAACACGTTTGTATGTCACTTTGGCGAGCGCAAATCTCTGGGAGAAAATATTCCTCGGTTGACCAGGAGGCAGAAGTTGGCATCTGACATACAGCTTCTCACTTGATGGTAACTTAAAGAGCCATTTCATCTTTTTTCAGTTATGTTTTTGTACAATTAAAACCTAACCTTAGAAGACAGTTATCAAAACAAGATATATTTGAAATAATAATAATAAAAAAAAATTAGACAGTTGAAGGATGGGGTGGAGGGTGGGCCACAGGATGATGCCCACGTTTTGAAGATCAAAGACTCAGAAGCTGTTTTATATAGTTTATTTTATTAATTTATGCAATAAACACATTCTTGGATGCTGAACACAAGGCTTACTCATGTTGACCCGTTTTGCGACTAAAAAATATATAAAACAGTCATCAGTAATTCTTCATAAGCATGCATACATTAATATTCATGCATAAAGATATAGAAATTTAAATGAATTGCACAAAAGTTTGAAGGGTTACAAATACATGATGGTTAAAAGTTGTTTTTCAGTTTGGGACATGTTTGTCTTGACTTGCAGTGGACTCTGGATCTGATGTGATCAATATGCAAATCAATCACTGAGTGAGCATCAGCAATCACAGGGACGTAAACACTGATATGCTAATTTCTGCTGGTACACAGGTCAAACTGTTAGATTGAAAGGTAAAGAAACACTCCTCTATCACATCCTGGATTTGTGATTTAGGAAATGATGATGGACCGTCTCCGAGAGCTGTTACTGTGAGAGCCCATGAGAGGCTTAATAATTACTCAGTCTTATCACACACCCCTGCATACACAAATAGACCACAATTAGAATTAACCAACAGTGCATAATTTTTACTTCATAGGGTGTATCCATCTCATGATATATCTGGTTCATTGGGGAAGATACCAGAGGAGGGATGTGGGGATTTCATTTTGTAAAGGTTCTGATTTGTAATAAAAGAAAATTCAGTTTTAAAATTTCAAGGCACTGGTTTTCCCAGCTTTCAGGCTCTGTGGGCTCCATGGAGACATAAAGTTGTTATATGCAGACAGATCTCCAAGTTCAGATCCCCTCAGTCTTTATTTTCTCGAACAAGCTGTGAAATATTGTTAATTTTTCCAGAATCTGTCACATATTTTCAGCCTTATTGTTTTGAACAATAAGATGTCTGGCATCTGGAAATCCATCTGCCACAAATACAAATAACTACAGGCCTGTTTGAAAATGTTATGTGACCAACTAATGGATTTCTTGAGGAAAAATGTATTATTTTTGAGCAACATTAAGACTTAGAAAACACACTATAATCACTTTTGTAAAACTGATGAATTCCATTTTTTGCCAGTAGATTTGTAAATAACTGCTGTGCTGATATTTTCCTTAAGTTGCCAAGACCCTTTGACACAAGTGGGCACAATCTACTGTATTTAAAATTACTGGTCAGCTCAAAATTTGCTGTCATTTTTCTCTTTCCCCTTGCGTTCAAATCATGGGGTGAATTCAGCCATTTGATTCTTGTGTTATAAGATAAACATATTGAAAATAAATTTGGTCCTTTTTTTTAAATTTTAATGTTTTTGTCAAAGAGCAACATGAACGAGAAATAATTTTCTTTCTTCTAATGTTTTCTTTTAAAGTTTAAAGGCAAAAATCAAAAAATCTTTTCAGTTCATATTGATGTAATTGAAGTGAAAATGTTTTTTGTATTTTAAAGTAAGACGTTTATTTTGTGCTGAATTTCGACAGCAAAATGCAGCGGGTCCACCAGACCCACAAACAGTCACTGTGTAACCAAGAATATGAGCACTTTACCAAGGTTAAAATGTAATGTCAGTTAATAACTAAATCAGAAACAAAATCCACCTTATGAAAAACAATAAATGGTTTGAATGAAGTTTGACTTAAACTACACCACTGCTTTCTTGTTCCCCATTTAAACTAAACTTACCATGAAAAACTAAGCTCTTGCTAATGGACTGAATCCATCTGGTGGACTCAACATCATTTCACAAAATCTACAACCTTCACACCATTTTACATCATGCTAGTCTCCATAAAAAAAAAAAATCCATAAATCTTTGAACAGTGACGCAGACTCTGTTGACTGCAAAAAGACTTGACGACCTGCTCTTTGTATAGCTTTCCGTTTGTTTCCAGACTGAATGGATGCATGAATGATCACCACCTTGTGGTAGGTAGTAAGAGATGCTCACATGCAGAAAAGTAAGAAAAGAAAAAAAAAAAACAGTTGTCTTGCTTCTCGTCAAAAACAAATCGAGAGAACACAAAACAGCTCGAAGAAATAGATTTAACCATACATTCAAAACCAACTTAAAATATTTGGTTCAACATCTCTCTCTTTTTTTTTTTTAATAATAGATTGACAGTGCACAATTCAAAAATACCATCAAGTCATTGAAGTAGGCATGACCATCCAGTGGTTGACATAACAAACACAATACAATCTATTGCGTATTATCTTACATAGTTTGGATTACATTAGGTAATCAAAAGAAAGGTGCATCATTGACCGTAATTGTGCTTACACACATACAATCATCTGTCCCTCATCTATACATTCTTCTTGCTAGTAGACTAAATCCAGATGCGAACAGCAGCGTCTTGAAACTGACTTTGTGTTCTGGTGCTGCAGCTGTGAGGAACACAAGAAAGTTAGTTCTCTGACCACACAAGGCACAAGCTTAAAGTAACTCCAGAAATGCTTTTTCTAAATATTCCTTTTTAATATGTTCATGAACATGACTGCACGCGTACTGTCAGCGCCACAGGGTTACCTGACCCAGATGATAAAATGTTGCTTTACTTAACGCTAACCAAACAGAATCAGATTGTGAAAAACATTCCAATTGCTTTGCATAACACTGCAACCTGCACCACTCTCCAACTGGTGCTGGATAGAGTTAAATGAGCGGCGATCTTCTACCAGGCTGACTATAAAATAGTTACAGTAGCTAAAGAATACCTTAGTGTTTAAATATACTAAAGTTTGTTTTATTTCACACTACATTGGACTGTTGTAAATAACTATTAGAAAATAGGGGCATAATCACATAAGTGTGTAAACTTTTCCTATTTCCTTTGGGGCAATCAGAAAAGCAACAGTATTGTTTACAGTATTGTTCTGTCTTTGCTGCAGCCTTGTTCCCTCTTCCCAGACAAATTTCTCCCATCGGAGACAAATAAATAATCCTATCTTATAATTACAACTGTCTACGTTCTAGGCTTCAATTATATTCTCATTTTCTGTTTTCTATTTTTAGCCCCTTGGCGTGGATTACTTAGGGTGTTTTGTGTGGCATAGTTATGAATGCTTTGTTTCAAATAGTTCATATTTCTAAAACAAATGAAGCTATCATTAAGCCTAACATTGCTCTCACCTTTGTTAGATTTAGATTTTAAAAGAAAATGAACATAACTAATAGTTTATGATAGGAAATGGAATAGACAGCACTTAAAACAAAAGGCTGGAAGGCCTTCTTTTGATTACCCTAATCTTTAGCTTCCCTTATAGAAAGAAAATAAGTGTTTTTTTTCATAAACTCCTTCATTCAACACTTATTAGCACTCCCTTTCTGTCTAATTTTTACTTGGTTTTAGGAGAATGCATGCTTAAATGTGTCCAAATTAACGACAACGATCCTGCAGTGGTTGGAACGCTTGGTAGTCTTAAAATTTGTTTCAATGGGATGAAATTTTGTACTGTATATAGAGGCACATTTCTCTTTCACTCACTGCAGTGAAAGGAAAAAAAGGGGACATATGTCATTCAAATGAACCGACTGTGTTTTGAATTTCCCAACTTAGGGGGATGGCCACAAGAAGGTAGCTATTTCCACACAATTTATTCATGTCTGCTTCAATAATACAACTGAAACTTTGGCAAACAAGTCCAGAAGAAGGCCTACGTTTGAACTAATCCAAAAACAAGAATAGGGAAATAGTTCAACAAACATAAAATGAAACTTCCTCTGTCTATCTCAGTTCCTAGACCTAAATCTTATATAAAATTCGCTGTTTGTTCTGAAGAGAAAAGTGTAGAAAAGATTACTTAAACAAATATTCAAAGATCCCTCTCTGAGTATACTCCGCCTATCCAATATTACGGTATGCAATTCAATACTTTCCTATTTACAAGAGAGAATGGCACTGGCACTGTAATCTGACCCACATGACAGTTTAGCCCTCTCAAAAAGTTTTTCCGAAATTTTTTTGTGTTAAATTACAAAGCTGCATATTTTTTCTTTTTTTTTTTTTTTTACCAGAGGTCCCTCATGCCTTAACAAATGTAGAGGGTGCGGCAGCTCATTATTTACTCAAAGCAAACTTTCTAAACTCCTTCTACAAAGCAGGACAGCACTTGCACTGAGATTCATTTTCTACTGAATGTATATATATAAAAAAAAAATCCTTCTATAATTTGCTCACCTGGCAAGTGGCTCTCTGTTGCTGTAAAGACACATAGCAAATGTAGGAGGGACAGTTCAACAGCTTGAATATGTGTATGTTTAATAAGCGGCACAAACAGAATGCCTTAAATACAAACCTCTTATTGTGTAAGTGGTCTCCATGCCTGCATGGATGTGGTCAAAGACGTGACAATGGAGCAGCCATGTCCCTGGGTTTGCCGCCACCATCTCAACAGTCTGGAACGTCCCAGGGAACAGATCGAAAACATCTGCACGATGCACATGGTCCGTCTAACACACACACACACACACACATACACATACACACACACACATCAGTCCATAAGGTACTGCAAAGGGAACAAAGAAGCGGAAATATGCAAAATAACACAAAGGAGGAATTGTGAGTGTCGTGGAACAAACCCTGTAGATGAAGGTTTCGGCATGAAAGTGAACTGTGTGCATGTCTACTTCGTTGCCCATGCCAAGCAGATACCAGTCGACTCTCTCATTCTCCTTCATCACCAGTCCACGGAGGTTACCATACAGTCTACCATTTATTCCTGTAACACACACATTTATGAATCACACAACCAGCCGTGACGGGAAACCATCTGAACATAAAATTAAACCTTTTTACCATAACACTACACTGTTTTGACTATAAATGATGTAAGCTGAAAAAGAGCTGTTTTCTACCTTGTTGCGCCATCTTTTATAGACTTGTTATTGTACTTGTGCAAGATTTTTCTTTTTTTGATCTTAGGATTTTACCAAATTTCTCAAGCTGTTTGTTTCAGGATGTAACATTTACTTTGACTGGATGACCACATTGGACCGCTGGAAATGTAAACGCTTCTGCTGTTGTAATTTGTGCAGAATGTTGTTTTGGCATTGTCTTGACCAAATAGGTCAGTTGCTGCAAAGCGTCTCACAGAAATCTCTGAAACGGTCCGTGCTTGCCAAAAATAGATGGTCATTTTTTTTTAAACGGACGACACTGTGACCATGATGTGCCGACAGAATATGACTCATAAGACCACAGGGAAATGTTTTTAGTCCATGTTGCCATGTTTCTAGTCCATGTTGCCATGTTTCATAAGTAAGTCTAACTGAGACAATGTCCCCAAATGTTATATTCAAGGCACGTCTCATCCACACAGTATTTCCACTTGTTTATTTCCACTCTGTTTTATATGTGACTGAAGTTTGCAAATCATTTAATTAAAAAGTAAAAGTTTCCACACTGCCCTCTTTTGTTCGTACCGTGCATCAAGTTACTCTCCTCAAAGTCTTCGTCTTTTTTAAATGTTCCAGGATCAACGCCAAGGTATGTCTTAATGTTGTCATCCAAGTACCAGGACTGGTTTTCATCATACACCAAAAACAGCAGCGCGAACTCCCTGTCTATGTCCTGCCTTTGTCTGTCGACCAACGCGCCACGGCCCAGAGTCCCAGGCCTGCATATCACCAGGGGCCCAAGAAGACCACTGAAGAGATCCTGAGCATGGACACATGAGTGCTTTAGCTACATGAAAATTAAACTGCAAATTATGTATTTATAAGTTAATGTTTCTGTAAGGAGGGATGTACCTTGATGTAGTCAACAGATGAGAAGTAAGCATAGGTAATGCAGTTAGGATCTGAAATCGATGGACCAGAGCTTACAGGAATATCCCAAGTCAACTCAACAATGTGGCCTGAAGGACAGATAGAATATATGAACTCCATAAAGTCAATCCAGAGAAAGCAGCTTCTGTTATACAGATTTGTTTTCCTTATTCTCACCAGGTTGAACAGCAGTGTGTGAACCGCTGGCCTTGACTCCGTGTGGTGTGATGGAATAAGGCCGACTGGCTTTGTTTTTGAATACAATCAGAATCTGCTCTCCCACCTCTCCGTGGATTATCGGACCTACAAATGGAAGAAAGATATTATTTGCCATTCTCTGTGTTTATTTAGCAATGCTGATGCAAGGAGGTGCTAATCTCACCCAAGATGCTCAAGTGTTCCTCGCGTGCCTTCTGAGTTTTGAAGGTTTCGTCTGTGTATTCACGATACGCTACCTTCTTATAACGGGAGCCAATCCTGTTCTCCCCTTTACCCACAAATATGTTGCCTGGACTGGGAGACATGTACCAATTAGCTTCCATCAACAAACAGTAATAAGTTCCACCACTAATTACAGGCTCCAGGTGCAACACGTCGACACATCATCTGACAGACGTCCTGCCTTACTCACACACCTCTCCTCTGGATTTGTGTTGTGTTTCTCCAGCTCCCAGTCTCTTGTAGGTGAGTAGTCCCATTCAATTTCCTCTGCACTGATATAATACTTCACAATCCTGGTAGGGTCAGAGTGTGGGGCATGTGTTCTTTTGCCCTTGCAAGGTTTGACTTTGTAAAGGTGCCTCATGCCAGCTGAGAAGTGATCTGTTGTTCTGCAGTCCACCTCAAACAGACCTGAGAGGGTCAATGAACACATTATTTCATCAAATTTTACTATCACGATTCAATGACAAAACCTGAAAAACTCCATCCTGCATTTGTTATTATTATGCCTAAGTATAAAAGTCTTAATTAGTTCTTTGCTATTTTTGCCAGCAATATTAACAACTATTGTGGAAGGTCCAAAGAGCCACTGGGTTTTGGTGTCCAAACATTATCCTCCCTTAGATCACATTTTATAATACTTTTGCAGTTGCAGAAAATGAATGCATGACTAACCATGATTATTTGGCTGCATGAAGAGAGCTGCAGTGGTGTGGGGAAACAGGCTGACTGTATCACGTGTAGTGCTTTGTTTCTTGAAGGTGTTTCCCTCAAAATACACTCCATGTATGTCTGCCTCTGTGCCGAGCCCAAAGGTGTACCACATGACATTGTCCCCGGCACACATTTCCAGCCCTAGAAGGTTCCCATACATGAGTCCATTTATAGCTGAAAGAGAAAGGGACAAAATAATTAGCGGGAGAACAACCTGGATCTCGAAAGATAGAACTATGATCTCCATTCACAAAAGACTCATTAAGAGAAAACTGTGCAGCCTTTTTCAAACAAACTGATTACCGTGCATTTTGTTGCTCTCCACAAAGTTCTCGTCTTCTTCATCTGTCTCAGCAGTGCCGAAAAGCTTGATGTTTTCATTCAAGTACCAGCTCAAGTTTTCGTCCATGACAGAGAAGAGGAGGAAGAACTCCTTGTCAATACCCTTCTGTTAAACAATAAACACTTACAATTCAGGAAACAGAAGGGCGTTTAGAAATTACAGCATGTGTTTATGTATGGCTTTGTAGCAGTGCACCTATAATTAGAGGATACATAACACAGTAGGTAGAATTCTCTTATTGTGGGAAAAGTGTGTGTACAAAGAGATTATAAAACCCCTACCTGGATTCCTTTCTCCCCCAGCGCTCCTCGTTTACACACAAGCAGAGGTCCAACTAATCCGGAGTTGGTATCCTTGACAGGATCCGTGGCGGAGTAGTACAAGTAAGGAATACAGGGAGAATCGGACGACGACGGGCCTTCCAGCACCCGCCAAGTGTAGACAAATTCCTTACCCGGGTCAACATGCGACCCTGGATTGTCAGAACCTGAAACATTATAGACAAAGCAATGAAAGTTCAATTAATACACCTCCACAGACTCATTATATTTTGTGTTAGTTCAAATATAGTTTACATTTTTTTTAGTACTGTTACTATTTTCTTTTATTATTTTCTTAATTCCCTGAGTCAATATTGTTTTGAATTTTTTGTAAATCCAACTAATCTTTCTCTGTGATTTGGAACAAATTAGCAAAACAGTGTGAAAATAAAAAAGTCTAACTTTAAAAAAGAGTGGAGATATTTTTTGACAAAGGCACAACAAAGTTTTTTTTTTTCATTTCATAAGACAGACTGAAAGAAAAACCTCCAGAAGCAGTAATTTTTTAGCCTCTAAAGTTGGCAGTGAGCAGGATTGTCACTGACTGCTTCCTCACCATCTTCGTAGCTGGTTCCCTGGAAATGTTTCTCATAGTGGAGTCCATGAGGATGAATGCTGTAGCTTCTATTGGCCTTGTTCTGGAATGTCACTCTGAGAATATCTCCCTCCTCTGCCCTCAAAACAGGACCTGGCCAAAAGTTTGAAAAAGGAAATTAACAGCAGGCTGCTGCAAGACGAGCAACTTTAACATTAAACAAGACATTTGGAGAAAAAGCCAGAGAGAAAAACAAGTACCCAAGAGTCCATGATGGGATGGTGATGCTTTGATGTGGGTGAAGGTATTGTCTGTGTACTCTTTGTATATTACTTTTACATAGGTACCTCCGATTGCTCCATTATTTCGGCTAAAAAACACCTCTGATGCCCTACAAAGGAAAGGACAACAGAAAACAACCAGATCAATAGATCCATTATTCTGTTCCTGACAGACGCAGAAAACTTGATTCAACAAAACATGATCAGCTCAGAACAAACCAGAGCCCAGATGCAGACAGACAATGCTTCCTATATGACGTCAGTTTTCATAGGAAGATATAAAGCCAGAACAAGTGAAGCATATGTATTAAATATAATAAGCCATTTCCAACAAAATTAGTATAAAAATGAGAAAACTTCATAACAGACATTTCTTACTTCTACTACCTCTAGTGGCAGTTTTTAAGTAAAATATTACCAGGTGAAAAAGCAATCAAACTGTTTTACAACTGCTAGCCAGCATTTTTCTGTGTTTGTATTTCTATGCTTAGCCAAGATCTCTTAGTTCACAGTTTTTTCTGCTAGTTCTGCTAGAATAAGCTAAAAGCTTAACTTAGTTATTCTTGCTCTTCCTATTAAACTAGTGTTTTTCCCTCATGCAATGTTTATTTCTCCTTTAGCTCCTTTTTACTTATAGATTTATTTACCCAGTTATTCTGCTGTTATTTTTACTCCTCTGTTGTTTTCATTGTCACTTCTTGTAAATAGCCTGTTGGTTTTTTTAATGCTGAAATACACATGCACATGTTGTACATTTTTAAAATTATCCTACTAAGTTGGACATGCCTTTGAATTGGAGTACACCATTTTTAATAATGACGTATTTATTGAGATTATTGTGTGAATCTTGATGATTCAATTGCCTGTCTCTTTGCTGCTGTTGCTCTGGAATTTCCCTACTGCAGGATAATAAAGGATATTCTATTCTATTCTATTCTATTCTATTCTATTCTATTCTATTATATTCTATTCTATTCTATCCTAGTCTAGTCTAGTCTGGTTTAGTCTAGTCCGGTCTATTCTTCCCACAGCCTGCCTGGGTTAGGGTTGACTGGTAACCTCTTCACTCCTCCAGATGATGTTGCTTCTTAAGTTTCCTTTCCTACCTCTTCCTAAGGAGATCCTATCAATGCCTCTGTTTCCTCTCAGGGGACCTGGCCAAGATTTCCACTCTTAATCCTGTATCTCTCACAGCGTCCTCTGCTCCTTTCATGCCAGTGTTAACAGCGGTATCTCCACCCTCAGTAGACGGTCCCCAACTCATATCCTGGGGATGTTTGGATTACTTTGGTGTTTCTTTTGTTGGTTGTTGTGACTCAATGACAAGTCTAGTTGTCTTACAATTGGAAAGTTACCTGTCAATCCATTCTGGTGTGTGCATTTGTGAATAGCTGTAGTGTAAAATGCTTTCAGGTGTTAGCGTGACAAGACGTGGGCCATTTAAGTTCAGACCTTTCATTATTTGTTGGAATTGAGCCGGGACTCTGGCTCAATCACTTTAAAACTCATACGCCATTACACTGAAAGTCCACATTTTCAGAGCACAAATCTCACCAATGGGCCTTGGTTCTGGATTATTCAAAACATTACACTAGACCTCACATGAGGCAATGCTAAGCATGATTACTCACCTGCCCTCTTCAGTAAGCGATGTGTTTTTAATCAGATTCTTTTCTGAGGGGGCATAGTTCCACTGGACTTCCTCTGCTGCCAGGTAGAAATTCCTGACAACACCAGGTGTTGTTGTGCTGCCAGACGAAGAGTCACATGACATCACTTCGTAGAAGGCCTGCATACCAGCTGAGAAAAAAATCAAATAGGCACAAAATATGAGTTTGCTTACAAAAATAACTTGCTTATCTTTAAATGAACATCAAAAAGGGTTACTGTTGCCACAAATTTAAACAATTCCAACACCACTTATAGACTTTAACAATTAATGCCTTGCAAAACATTTTACGCACTTTCAACATTTTCACAATTTGTCATGATCCAACCAAAACATTCACTGTATTTTTTTCATAACTAATGTCACACACCAGCACATATTGGTGCATACTGGTGAAGTAAAAGAAAGAATACATG